>NC_064430.1:3880000-4180000 GCF_023375975.1 Astyanax mexicanus
TGTGATAATATATATGTTTAGCATAGTTGTATCTTAGCCTGCTGATCATGGTGAAACTTGCAGTGAGCTTCTGATGGAAACATCTTTCAGCAATGACAAATATTTAGGTTTTTACTCTGCACATTCTCAAATATATACGATAGGTGTGAGAGCAGGCCTTTTCTCTGTAGTGCTCTCTGAAGTGAGCGAGCGAGTGCAAAGAGAGAGGGAGAAAAACTGAGAGAAACAGAGAACGAGATAGAAAGAGAGAGAGAGTGAAAAAAAGAGAGAGTGCGCGAGAGTGTCTGGGGAGAGCACGAGCCACAGAAGGTGTGAGCAGTAAAATGTGATGCACCATCTGTCGGCCAATAATAACCTGTGTGTTATAAAGGCTGGGAGATTACTCAGCAAAGAGTGGCGTACAAACATCCAAATCCCCCGCAACGCTCCAGCACCGCACACTATCTCTCCCCACCTGCTCTCGAACCCCCGCTGCTCTCGCGCTAAAGCCGCACATTACACTCCTCCAGACCTGACCCCGCTGTAGCAGCCAATACACTGTAACCAGTGCAGCGCTACGGGCGGCCTTAATGCGCCTCCATTCACTGCCGCTGCCATTCAAACGCTCTGAGCTTTTATAGCCCGCAGGATTTTTCAATGGGTTATTTTCTCACCGTTTTCATATTTTGTAATAGAAACAGTACAGATTATACCATTATATAAAACACACAGATCACATAAAAACACTTTGTAGTTTTATACTACAATTACAGACTGTAGTTCTGTATATGTTGATCTGTATACTTACATATAATATATAAGTATACACAGTGTACAATATATAATTATTATCTATCTTTCAAAAATATAAAATAGACAGTCAGTCAAACAATGTATCCATCTATCCGTCCAACATATCACACAGACAGTCTATCAGTCAAACAATTTATCCATCCATCCATCCATCCATCCATCCATCCATTCCTCTATCCATCCATCCATCCATCCAACTAAAATATCAGACAGTCCATCAGTCAAACATTTTATCCATCTATCCATCTATCTGTCCATCCATCCATTCATCCATCCATCTAAACTATCAAACAGACAGTCCCATCAGTCAAACAATTTATCTGTCCATCCATCCATCCATCCATCCATCCATCCATCTAACATATCAAACAAACAGTCCATCAGTCAAACAATTTATCCATCCATCCATCCATCCATCCATCTAAAATATCAAACAGACAGCCATTCAGTCAAACAAATTTATCCTTCCATCCATCCTTTCATCTATCCATCTAAAATATCAAACAGACAGTCATTCCGTCAAACAAATTATCCATCAATCCATTCATCTATCCCTCCATCCATTTATCCATCCATCCATTAATTCATCCATCTTAAATATCAAACAGACAGTCCTTCCGTGAAACAAATTATCAATCCATCCATCCATCCATCCATCCATCCATCCATCCATCCATCTATCCATCCAACTAAAATATCAAATAGACAGTCAGTCAGTCAAACAAATTATCCATCCATCCATCCATCCGTCCGTCCATTTATCCATCCATGCAAAGTATCAAAGAGACAGTCAGTGTGTAATTTGTATGTTATCGCGTGATTATTAATGTGTAACTAAACAGTTATAAAGTGGGAAACTTTACTGTCTATATAAATGATCTGTTTCCAGTTTCAGAACTCAAAGCAAAATACAATATCACTGAATTATGTTTTACTGTAAAATGCATTGCTTTTGTTACATTGAAACAATGGCCCTACTTTACCTGACAGCAGGATGAAACAGCAGCTCTCTTTTTTGAGTTGTTAATGTGTTAATTAGCGGCGTTATCTTCCGTACGAAACAACAGAGGATCATTCTGAGGCTGTGAGAGGATCTGTTGATTTATAAGAAATCCTCACCCAGCATCCTCAGCACCGGTGGGAATTTACTTCCTTTTATTTTGATTTCATTTCTTTATTAGGAGCTTTAGTGCTGAACGCTGCTCTCAGGAAAACTGGGCTGTGGATTGGGGAATTGGCGGAGTGGTCTCGCTCGCTGCTTAACTAGAAAACCAACACACAAATAACTCATAGGAATACACACAGAGCGGGAGGGGAGGAATTGTTGTATCAAAAGAAAATCTCCAAAAGCCTCGCTGGGGAATCGGGTCCCCTGCTAAATACTGAACTAGATCATTAATTGCTGCACCAGAAGGACCTGTTAACAACAGCCCAGAAATAGACTCTCCTCTGTATTCCTTTCTCTCTCTCTCTCTCTCTCTCTCTCTCTCTTTCTCTCACTTCTGTTCTTCCTGCCTCGCTCTCTCGCTCCCCCTCTCACACTTTCATTATTCTCTCTTTCGCTGTAGGTGGCACTTTTCTACATTTCTGGCTCCTACTTTCCATCTTTATTAGTCTGGAGTTATTATTGACTTTCTAATATTCTGCTTGTGTTCCTGATTCATTTACACTCAATCAGTGTTCATATAAAACTGCATACAGTGATTACGCTCCACCAAAACACATCGTTCCCAGTGAGCTATCTGAGGACAAGCACTAAAGAACAATTAAGATTCCACCATCAGTTTGACCAGCACTCGTTTATTTGTTATTTTACTTTCATCTTTGTCATCCCTTCTTTACACACTCATTCATTCTGGGCCTCAAAAAATCATAGATCCGATCTCTCCTTTAACCAACAGTCACCAAACTGTATGTTCTCATTTAGGGCTGTCCCTGAAGTTCTAATACACAGCCATACTTATCTGCACTCATCTATTTGCAATTGTTCCGTCCCTCGTTCCTCCCTTTTACCTTTCACTCCTATTCATTTTTTTTCACACATGCCCAATCCATAGAGTTTCTGCACCTCAACAGCCACCAAACTTACATCTACCAAACTTACCTGTTACATTGCTAGTACATCTATCTATCTATCTATCTATCTATCTATCTATCTATCTATCTATCTATCTATCTATCTATCTATCTATCTATCTATCTAGATTGTGGCTGTTACAGTGGGTGGATGTAGTGGCGGACTTAGCAATTTGGGGGCTCAAGGCGATAGGGGGCCCATCAACATTAATATGCCAGAAATAGGGTTGTGCCGATGGATGATATCATCGTCCATCCTCATTTATGACCCAACATCGTGATGGATGGTAACCATCATGATGCCACACCCACTGTTTTTTTTTTTCCAGAAACTTTAGGTCTCCTTCACCTAAAACTTTAGCAGGGATTGTACAAAAAAAGATCAAATCAGGTATATAACTTAAATGAATTAGAGTCAGGGATGAAAATTAAAATACCCTACTGCTACAAATATGCCTAATTGGCATATTATTCTATTATTTATTATTATTATATTATTATTCTATTATTATTATACTATTATTATTTATATCTAGGTTACAGCTTGTCTTTGTCTTCGTTTTTCTACATGACTGTATTAATTTTGAACATTTCATGTCATTTATGCTGGTTGTGCCAGGAAACTCGCTCATTGTCAGCCAGTGTTGGGCACGGTACTTTGAAAATAAATTATGTAAATTCTATTATTATTAGAAAAATAACAAACGAAAATAAACCCAAAATGTTGACAAAAATATAATATAACTAATTTCAAAACATAGAAACGAAAAACGTTAAAATGGTATTAATATAATATAATATAACAACTGGATCAAACAGTTTAGCGTCAGTCATAAGGAATGCGTGCCTCAGTCAAAAGGAAAGTGCGCGGCATTGCGATTTAAAAAAAAAAACATTTTAATAAATAAGGTCCTATCAGGTGAATTAAAATATATGGTATTAAAAGTTATTTAATTCACATGTTTCTTGATATTTAATCAAGAGAAATCAGGCAAAATGAGCCGCGCTGCGCCGCTGCGCTCTCTCTCTCCCCCACCCTTCCTCCCGCAGCAGGGAGCTAAATTCATCGCGAGGCTAAAAATAATAAAACAACTAAAATTAAGATGAGTGAGGACCTGTAAAGTAATCAAATATTGTCAAATATAAAGGATAGGTAGAGGTTTTGGTGAGCAATTATTTGAAACTGAAACTAACTCAAACTGAAATTATTCTGTGCACTAGCCTATTAGATAGCTTTTGATTGTGTTTTAAATGAGTTTTTATTTTATATTAATTACTTTTTATTCATTTTAAATATTTTTAGTATTTTATCAGTTTTGGAAGAGCATCTGTTTTTAGTTTAGCCTCTTCCTCCTTTTTTCTTTTTGTAGCAAGTGCTTTATGGTTTCGCTCACAACCCACTTGTACACTTAATTTCACCTTAATTCCCCGCATTAGCGGTTCACGGCATGGCCACACGGCATGAATGGAATATTCCATTTTAACGCGAAAGAGAGGGGGTGTGGACTGAACTGTATTTCTTTGTAATTTATTGTGTTGTCTTTGTTTCCATTTTAAACATACAAGAATCACCATTTCTGAACGCACTGTGAATTACTGAAATCTGTGAATTACTGTCCAAAGGGCCCCAATTACCAGCTGTAGGCCTATGGGAAGTTTGCAACTAGTCAGGGGGGCCCTACAGTGGGCTGCAGTGGGAGGGGGCCAAGGCAGTTGCCTAGCAATGCCTCTATGCAAGGATTCAAGGATTCAAGGAGATTTTATTGTCATTCGCATCTTATGTGGTACATGAGGTGGAACGAAATTGTGATCTCACGATCCAGTTTACACCCAGGAGCTGTTATTAAATAGATATATAGATAAAAGTAAAATAAAGGAATACAATAAAAATAGAATATACAAAATAGTTAAAGATAAATACCCCAAATGAAATAAATAGAAAGAGTAGACAGGTTGCAACAACAAGTCCAGAGTGCAAATGTGCTATAGCAGCATGAAATGAATTAGAGCAGTAGAAAATAAAGTGTCTCAGTGCGGGTAAAGTGACCGTGTTTGTGCAGTAATTGTCCTTGTGTGTCAGTGCAGTGTGTTGTTAAGTGGAGTTTAAGAGTTTTACAGCTTCCGGAATGAAGCTGTTTCTCAGTCTGGTTGTTTTGCACTTGATGCTCCGCAGCCTCCGTCCTGAGGGAAGCGGGACAAAAAGTGCATGTGCTGGGTGGGTGGGATCCTTCCTGATGCAGGTGGCCCTCTTCCTGCATCTGGAGGTGTAGATGTCCATGGTGCTGGGGAAGCTGACTCCAACAATCCTCTGTGCAGCCTTCACCACCCTCTGCAGAGCTTTCCTGTCTGCAGCAGAGCAGCTTCCATGCCACACATTGATGCTGGAGCACACGACGCTCTCCACCACACATCTGTAGAAGGAGGTGAGGACTGCGCTCCCTAGTCCAGCTCGTCTCAGCCTCCTGAGGAAGTAGAGCCGCTGATGTGCCTTCCTGACCAGAGTGGAAGTGTTGTTGCTCCAGGTGAGGTTGCTGCTCAGGTGCACCCCTAAGTACCTGTAGCTGTCGACCACTTCCACCGCAGATCCTCCAATGTGCAGGGGGAGGTGGGCATGCTGGCCTCTTCTGAAGTCCACAATCATCTCCTTCGTCTTCTTTACGTTGATGCAGAGGTTGTTCTCTCTGCACCAACCCTCCAGGTGTTCCACCTCCTGCCTGTAGCTGGACTCATCTCTGTTTGTGATGCATCCAACCACTGCTGTGTCGTCTGCAAACTTCACAATATGACAGCCTGGATGGAGAGGTGAGCAGTCATATGTGAGCAGTGTGAACAGGAGGGGGCTCAGCACACAGCCCTGAGGGGAGCCAGTGCTGAGGATTATAGTGGGGGAGGAGATGTTGTGAATTCTCACAGACTGCGGCCTGTTGGTCAGGAAGTCTAGGACCCAGTTGCACAGCGAAGAGCTCAGTCCTAGTGAGGAGAGTTTATTTATCAGGGTCTGTGGAATCATGGTGTTGAAAGCGGATGTGAAGTCCACAAAGAGCATACGGACGTAGGAATCCTTCTGCTCCAGGTGGGTGAGGGCAGTGTGGACCACGGAGGAGATGGCATCCTCTGTGGATCGGTTCTTCCTGTATGCATACTGGTGTGGATCCACAGTGACGTTGATGGTGGCTTTGATGTGGGTCTGAACCAGACTTTCAAAGCACTTTGTGACTATCGGAGTGAGGGCCACTGGCCGGTAGTCATTCAGACCTGTCCCTGCGGAGCTCTTGGGGACTGGGATGATGGTGGCGGTCTTCAGGCAAGTGGGGACAGCTGCCTGGATGAGGGACGCGTTGAAAATGTCGGCCAGGACGTCTGAGAGCTGGTCTGCACAGTCTCTTAGCACCCGTCCGGGGATGTTGTCCGGGCCAGCAGCTTTTCAGGGGTTGATCCTTCTCAGCGTTCTCCTTACTTCTGCTGGTGTCACGCTGAGGGGCTCCTCTCCTGGTGAGTGTGGGAGTCTGGTGCTGGGGGGGGTGTCAGGATTCTCAAAGCGGGCGTAGAACTTGTTGAGAGCCTCAGGCAGGGATGGGTCTTTGGAGCTTTGTGCAGCGTTGGATTTGTAGTCCGTGATGCACTTGATGCCCCTCCACATGCTCTGTGGATCCTGGGAGGAAAAGTGTCCCTGGATTTTCTGAGCATATGCAGCTTTTGCCCTCTTAACTCCAACAGTCAGCTCTCTTCAAGCCCTTCTGAGTTCGTCTGGGTCTCCAGACCTGAAGGCAGCATCCCTGGCTTTCAACAGAGAACGCACCTCTGCGTTCAGCCAGGGCTTCTGGTTGGGGTAGCAAGTCACAGTCTTGGTGGTAGTGACATCCTCAGTGCACTTGCTGATGTACCCAAGAACAGCAGATGTGTATTCCTCCAGATCCAGCTCCCCCTCACACTCAGCAGCATCCCTGAAGACCTGCCAGTCTGTGCAGCCGAAGCAGTCCTGCAGCACAGCGTTGCCGTCACTGGGCCACACAGTGATGGTCTTCTGTGTGGGTTTGGAGCGTCGCAGCGGGGGGTGGTATGCGGGGACCAGCATGATGGAGATGTGGTCTGAAAGCCCGAGGTGGGGGCGCGGGAATGCCCTGTAAGCGTCTTTCACGGAGGAATAAACGCGGTCTAACTTATTATTACCTCGCGTTGGGATGTTCACGTGTTGGTAAAACCTCGGCAGCGTGTTCTTCAGTTCTACGTGGTTAAAATCCCCCGCTGCCACGTAGAACGCGTCCGGATGCTTGTTCTGAAGCGAGCTGATGTTGTCATGGAGCTCCTTCAGCGCAATGTTAGCATTAGCATCCGGTGCTATGTAAACAGCAATCACGAACACCGCCGAAAACTCACGAGGCAGATAGTGAGGGCGACACTTCACAGTCAGCTGTTCTGTCGCCTCGGAGCAGTGGCTGTTTACCAACACGCAGTTTGTGCACCAACCTTTGTTTATGTAGACGCACAAACCGCCCCCCCGGGATTTTCCAGATAAAAGGCTGCGGTCCGCTCGGAAGAGCTGCCGGCCGGCGAGCTGGAAGGCTGAGTCCGGCATGGTCTGGTTCAGCCAGGTTTCCGTGAGACAAATCACGGCGCAGTTCCTCATCTCCTCAGAAACATTCATCCTCAGCCGCAGCAGGTCCAGTTTGTTATCCAAAGCGCGGACATTAGACAGGAAAAGCGACGGAATCGGGGGCCGGTTAGCATTAGCCTTTAGCCTGGCTAGCACACCACCGCGTTTACCTCGCTTCTGACGCCGCTGGCACCGCCTCCTCCTGCCCTTTGTCTGCAGCGATCCGCTCCCCCACGCCGGAGCGCGGAGGAGCTGTAGCTCGCCCAGCGTAGCTCGGATATTATTGTCCAAAGTTGCTGTTTTACTGACCAAACTGTCCATAATCCTCAAAAGTTCGGTCCTGCTATAACTCACACGCGTGGGGTGCGTGAAGTTGGGTTCAGAACCGACGGAAAAACAGCTCAAAAAAGGGTGTTCGCTAGGAGCGTGAGTAGCCGCTGCACTACTGCGCGCCGCCATCTTTGTGCAAAGACCGCCTCTGGGTGGATGTTAGTGTTTTTGATTGCCTACATATCTATGTTACCTTCTGGCTCCTTTCCTTTAGTCAGGCTGTTATAATCAGATCTGCCAGAGTCTGAAGCCACAATCTATATATCTATCTATCTATCTATCTATCTATCTATCTATCTATCTATGTGAAAATATCAAATATTAAAAATATCAAAAACTGCATGTTCTATTTAATGGCTGTTCCTCAAGTTATAATCCACAGCCATCCTCATCTGCACTCATCTATTTGTAGTTTTTTCATCCCTTATTCCTCCCTTTAACCTTTCACACCTATTCATTTTTCCAGAAGCCAATCCAGAAGCCACACTATTTTAATATTGCATGTTATCTATTTATCATAAATCCAGTCAAAACTAATTCTATTTAGTGTTACTCATCTATTTGTAGTTTTTCCATCTCTCGTTTCTCCCTTTTACTCCCCCCCCCCATGTCCAAGTCATAGAGATTCTGCATCTCAACTCACTTTCAAACCTTATTGTTAAATTGCTAAAGGTAAGCTCTAGAAAAACGTAGTAAAGCCATACAAATACATACGGAATCATGTAGTAACTAAAAAGTGTTAAACAAACCAAAATACCCATCTAGGTGCTCTAATCTTGCAGTTTCTGAGGCTGGTAACTTTGATGAACTTATCCTTTGCAACAGAGGAAACTCTTGCTCTTCCTTTCCTGATGAATGCCAGTTTCATCCTAATGTAATACTTGACTTAGTTCTCACTTAGTAGTTCTTGCCATAATATAGATTAGAACATCACTCCAACCCTACAACAACCCTCACCAGGACATGTTTAATCGTATATGACTTTTAGCTTATAGAGTTAACAATGTCAATTTTCTATACGCCAATGACATCCTGTAAATGTGCAGGTCTACATGCCCTTTATAGCAGGACGTGATCTCGCCGCTTGTTACAGAGAAGCTGAAGACATCAAAGTTCCTCATGGAAAAGTTGCAGTCAGCACATCAGCACATCTCCAGCTGAAGAAGCCAGACCAGGAGGCTCCACAGCGGACCCAGATCCAGCTCTGTGATTGGCCGAGAGCTACTGAGGCTCATGGGTAAAGGGCAGTATATTTATCATGTGATGAGAGTAGTGTGTCAGCCAGTCTCGACATGTGTGTGTAAGTGTGTGTGTGTGTGTGTGTGTGTGTGTGGCCTAGGGATGTAGAGTTCATGAGCACTTGTGCTTTCTTCCTTGTCCATCCCAGCAGAGCTCAGAGCTGCAGATTCTACTGCTGACCTATCACTGCAGATACATGATGGATGTCTGCGAGTGTGTGCATGTGAGTCCATGTGTGTGTTTTGTCTGAGTTTCAAGACAAAGGCCTGTAAAATTTCACATTTCCAAAAATAGTACTTTTACTAAAAAAAAAAAAAAATGGAGTTCGCAATACATTTTCTTTTTGCAAGATGTATTGGAATATTAATAAATACCATTGTTTTACTACATTTCACCAGAAATGTACAGTATATGCATGTGGTGCATGCAATACTGTACATATATATATATATATATATATATATATATATATATTTTTTTTTTTTTTTTTTTTTTTTTTTTTACTGTGTAGAAATGCATGAAAATTAACTTTCCAAACCAAACAAAATGATACAAAGGTTTTTTTTTGGGTTTTTTTTGGTTTTTTTTTCACTGCTGCACACATGCAATGGCATACATGCATTTTTGTCTTTGCACTTTTGTCTCATAGAAAATATAATTGTTTGGCATTTATTATGCTGAAATTTCACTTAATATCAGTTACCAAATATTCATTGCATCCATACAATTGGACAAAAAATATAGTCAGAAATACAAGACAAAATATATATTTCAATATGAAAGAATGAAATAAAACACCATCATATGGTATTGCATGCCCTGCAATGTGACTATTGCATATGCAAAAAACGAAGCAATATATTGTGCAGCTCATATACAAATAATATAAAAATAATAATAGTTGCACCCAGAAGAAAGTGTTGTATTGCAATGTCATTCAGAAGGCAGATAAAAGTTACCAGGAGCAATAAATGCTAAAACATGAGCGAAACGTACAGATATATATAAAGTTAAAATGTTCATTGTACAATGATGCACCATATCAAACTCGTTATAAATTAAAACTTACATAACTCAGATAAATAGATGTATTTCTGTTTATACTGGCAGCATAAATTTTCTGAAATTCATAGTCAAAATTAAGTAACCTAATCTTATGCAGACTACCCTCCACGTCCACGTCTGAATTTGTTGCGTATCTCCACTAAAGGAAAAGAGAGACTCATCACGGAAGAAGACCATGTGTTTCATAATATATATATATATATATATATATATATATATATATATATATATATATATATATATATATTTATATATTATGTAAGATATAGGAAAATGTGTGTATGTGTGTGTGTGTGCCAGAAGGTAGAGCAAGAGGCAAAAAAAGCGAGAGTATGAAAGAAGGAGAGTAAGAATAAGAGAGAGACAGTGAGATAGTATGAAAGAGAGTAAGAGAGAGAGAAAGCATGAGAGAGGAAAAATAGCAAAAGTTTATGAAAGAGAGAGAGTATGGAAATAGTATGGAATAGTATGAAAAGAGAGAGAGAGAATAAGAAGAGAGAGAAAAAGAGAAAGAGAGAGTAAGAAGGAGCGAGAAATAGTAAGAGAGAGAGCATGAGAGGGGAAAAAAGAGCGAGAGACTATGAAAGAGAGAGAGTAAGAGAGCGAGAGAGATTGTGACAGTATGAAAGAGACTACGGACAAGAGAGGGAGCGGGAAAGAGTAAGAATAAGAGAGATAGAGAGAGAGAAAGAGAGAGAGATTGAGGGAGTATGAAAGAGAGAGTGAGATAGTATGAAAGAGTAAAAATGAGAGAGAGAGAGAGAGAGAGAGAGAAAGAAAAAAGAGCATGAGAGAGGTAAAACATAGCAAAAGAGTATAAAAAAGAGTAAGAATGAGAGGCAGAGGGAGAGAGAGAGTAAGAATAGTAGAGAGAGAGAGAGAGAGAGAGAGAAATGCTCTCAGATACCAGGTGCCCCTCAAGGTCTCTCAGCCAATTAAAACAGGCCAAACACACCGGAGTCCATCATCCTCCTTCCCAGAGCCGAGATATGAAGATATAAACAAAGATGAGAGAGTGTGAGAGGAGGATTTATCTATCTGTGTGTGTGTGTGTGTGTGTGTGTGTGTGTGTATCAGGTCAGGTCAGCGTGAGCTGCTCATGTTTCTGTAACGGTTGGTTCTCAGTATCAATAACACACTGCTTCTGCTTCCAGGCAGGAGGATCCAGCCGGACGTTATAGGAAACACTGCTGAGGATCACAGCGGCTCCGGCTTGGCTGATGAGATGAGCTCAGTGCAGGTGTGCACGCTCACAATAAGCGTGATAAAGAGTGAAAACAGCACAAATAAACTGAATTACTGGTACTGTACCAGTGGCTGCTTTAGAAACAGTGTTGCGGATATTATTTATATTTAATATACTGTACATAAACAGCATAGTGCCATAGTACATCATTCTATATAAACATCTTTTCATAAATATCTCAAATATTGACAAAGATATTTGAAAACAATTTAATAAAATAATTAAATGTCAAAATAAAAATGTAAAAATACATTTGTTGAAAATGAAAGCAATTTTATGTTGGTATTGGCATGTAGCCGTGATGATAAATTTGTGCATTATCATTTTAAATAATAATAATATATATATATATATATATATATATATATATATATATATATATATATATATATATATACATATATATATATATATATATATATATATATATATATATATATATGAATTAATTAATTAAAAATAAAATGAATACAGTTGCACCAACTGCAAAGTTGCTATTTTTTATTTTAAAAAAAATGAGACACATTTCGGAGATAATTTTTGAACGTTTTTTTTTTTTGTTGTACAATATATTACACATTATTTCTGTGATGCAAAATACTTGAAAAATCATCATTTTTCATATTCTGATATTCCTTTGATATATGCATATTAAGTGTTTTATACAAAAGTGGCATAGTACTTCTTATTCTACTGCTTGACAGCAAAATATATATTTAAAAAAATACGTCTATTAAAGCTGAAAACAGTTTGTTGTTGGTAATGATATTGGTTGCAAAAAAAGATGATTTTGCTACACACACACATTGTTGTATCTCTGGTTTTATTTAGTTTGACATAATTTAAATCTAACATTTTTATATTAATTGACCCAAAGAAATGCTTGAAAATTACTTGGAATTATTATTATTTTTTGTATTTTTTTGCTTCAATTAAAATTTATTTATTATTTTTATTAATACATTTTGTTCATTAATATTGTTCCATCAATAATAAAAAAATTAAGATTTTGCTTGACGATTTAATGGGGTCCCACTTTATAATAAGTATCTCTAATGACTGTGTAGTTACATATGAACAATTCATGAAGTGATTCAGCGTGTGATTACTAGTAAAGTACACTGCAGTGTGAAACCAAAACTAAACGGCACAAATAAATTACAGCTCTGGAAAAAAATGAGAAACCACTTAAAAATGATGAGTTTCTTTGATTTTACCAAATTGAAAACCTCTGGAATATAATCAAGAGGAAGATGGATGATCACAAACCACCAAACCACCAAACTGAACTGCTTGAATTTTTACACCAGGAGTAAAGCAGCATAAAGTTATCCAAAAGCAGTGTGTAAGACTGGTGGAGACGAACATGCCGAGATGCAAAAAAACAAAAAAACAAATATTGTTTTCTGAACTCTTAAAACTTGAATATGAATATGAACTTGTATAATAAATGTTGTCTGTAGTTAGAATAAAGAAACAATGTTCATTTTACTCAATTATAAACCTATAAATAGCAAAGAATCAGAGAAACTGATTCAGAAACTGAAGTGCTCTCTTTCTTTTTCCAGAACTGTATAATCAATGTATCAGAGACTCAAACCTCGGTCTGGATTTTCACTTAACTGAAGTGTGAAACCGAAACTAAACGGAACACGTAAATTATATATAACACCGAATTCAGCAAACAGCCAATCAGATTCATTCTCTACTGATGCTGCTGAATGTTTCTTGCCATTTTAGTCCCACTGTCTTTTCTTCTTCCATTTCTCTCTCTCTCTCTCTCTCTCCCTCTCTCTCTTTCTCTCTCTCTCTCTCTCTCTCTCTCTCTCTGAGTCCTATTTGTCTGCTGTAAGTGAAATCACTCAATTTGGAGGAAGTCTTGGTGGAGAGGACTTTAGAAGGGGCGGAGCAGGAGAGGGCCACCTCCAAATAAGTTCCATTAATCACTGCACTCACTCTAATGTAACTAATATTTTACAATTAGAGGAGACAAGACGGAGCTCACCGCCATCTATCTCCCTTATACCACATGATCATCGATTCATAAGCCCCTGCCTGAGAGCAAACACACACACACACACACACACACACACACACACACACACACACACTCACAGAGAGAGAGACACCAACTCTCAGATTCTTAAAAGCATATCCACACTCACGTTCCATATACAGTATACAGTAAATGCTATATGGTACACTTCCTATGAATCCTATATTGATAACGTAAATACATTTATAATGCATTATGTATCATATAAATATATATATATATATATATATATATATATATATATATATATATATATATATATATATATATATATTGCTGTACAATAATTGTCAAAAGCTTGTACATTTATATATATATTTTTAGTAGTGTATGAACTTTAATGATTATGCTGACCATTTGATACCTCAATTCTTTTGTGTTTTATTTAATGTTATTATTTTTTTGTATATATTTATGTATGTTTTTTTTAATCTATTTTGTGTGTAAAAGCACTTTGTGAGATTCTATTACTATCTGTATATTAATATGTTCACTGTTCTTATGAACAAATATTAGAAGACTATATGAAACCACACTGATATACTGATATATATATATATATATATATGTATGTATGTATATATATGTATGTATGTATTAGAAACATATTGTAAAATGAAGTATAGTACTATATTGAATATTTATGTAGGATTTCTCTTTTTCCTGATTCATACATGAAATGAAATTAACTTTAAATATTAAATTAACAGTTTTTACAGTATATATATATATATTTATTTAGAATGAATGTTTTTTGTGCAAATATAATATAAGACACGAGACATGTGAAATGTATCCCCAATTCTAGTACACACACACACACACAAATATATATATATATATATATATATATATATATATATATATATATATATATATATATATATATATAAATATATGTGTATAGTGAGGGAAAGGCAATACTGAGGATGGTACTCACTCCTGCTGTGCATGCAATGATAATGCATGTGGTTAAACAGTGTGTGTGTGTGTGTGTGTGTGTGTGTGTGTGTGTATCTCTGGGATGGTGATGGATGACCGTTTCTCTGTACGTGTGTGTGTATATATGTACGTGTGTGTGTGTGTGTGTGTGTGTGTATATTGCTGCAGAGTGGGATAAGATCGAATGCTGATTTTAAATGAAAAGAGATGAGAGTGCAGTTCTATAGATGACCTCTCTTCCTGTGTACAGCCTGATCTCTAAAAAGAGCAAATACACAATAAAACAACAAGTTTTTATGATATAAACCTTATTTTTGATTAATAAAAAGTAGCATAACAGGATAAATTAAGTTGAAACGACAGTCGTTGATCTGCTTAACCCCTTTTTTAACCACTTAACATTGTATAGGTTATATTTTCTCATTTTACTTTACTTTAAATTGTGTTAAAACAAAGGAAATCTCTACATTTTCTAATAAGATGCATAAGATGTGCTTTATTTAGACTGACGTAGCAGTCAAAAGTTTGGACACACCTTCTCATTCAATGTTTTTATTTTATTTTATTTTTTTATTCCTACATAGTAAATGAATAGTGAAGTGATCTATCAGACTATGAAGGAACACATAAGGAATCATGTAGTAACTTAAAAGTGTTTAAAACAAACCAAAGTACTCTTTAAAGAAGCATTTAGGTGCTCTTATATCTGGGGAGTTGGTAACTCTTGCTTTTCCTTTCCTAGTGCAGTCCTGATGAGTGCCACTTCCATCATTATAACATTTCTGATGTTCTTTAAGAAGACTGCACTTAAGGATATTTTCAAAGTTTCAAAGTGACATTTTAATACAAACTATCTTAAAAATCACCTTTGACACTTTTTTACTGGCTTAAGTTTAATTCTGTGTGGTTTGTACTTTATTGGTAAATCAGATATTTTTTAATTCATTTAATTTAATTCATACACAATGAAAGGGTTTACAAGTGCTTCAACAGTATCATTTAATAATCATAGTTATTGTAGGTGATGAGAATAATTATATTAAACCTGCATTGCAGACTGAACTAAAGGAAAGACATGAAGAAAATGGTAATATGAATATTTTTCATCTTTCTTTGCTTTATCTTAATATGCTAACCTCAAACTAGATTCCACACCACACTTATAAACACATAATGACACAAATTTTCAACTAATTATTAATAATAATTATTAAAATTGTTAAAACAGGAGATTTACTAATTAGCAGAATAAAGAAATCTGACCAATAATATATAATATCCTGTTGATTTTTCCTCAAAATTGCAGCTAAAACAGTTCTAGTTGATTTTAGTAGATTTTTTTTTTAAAGTAGTTTATAGTCGTATTTAATTCCTTGTTAAGTTGTTTTTTAAGCTGTCTTTTTGCTTTTCTTTTATAGTTCATTTTATTTTATTTTTAATATCTTTAGTTATTTGTGGTCATATAAAATTGTTGTGTTAACTTTTTTGAGCATTGGTTCGTTTTAGCTGTCTTTTTGCCTTTATTTTATAGCTTATTTATTTATTTATTTATTTATTCATTTTTTTTTAGTTGTTTATGGTCATATTAATTTTTTTTTGTTTTTAGTTTTAATTTACCCTTCTTTTGTAGTTTCTTTCATTTTATTATTTTAGCTATTGCACCACATTATTATGTTTTTAATGTATTTATTGTTTAACTCCTTTAATATGCTTAGTTTTATTTTATTCACCTGTAGTTGCATTCTTATCATTTGTATTACCTTTGGTTTTCTTACCTATGATTTTATATTTCTTACACAATTAGTTTTTAATCTTATTTCTTTTATATCTTATTTTAGAAATATGTTAAATGTCTTATTAAAAAACACTGGCTCTTATTTATTGATTTATTTATTCTTTGTTTTTATGACAATCTCTATCCTATGTATCGGCTTGGGCTGTAAAAAAAAATGAGGGCCACCCCCCATGTACTTAATGTACGTCGAGTTTAAATAAGGGTTGATTGATTAATTGAATATTTCATTATTATTTTCAGCATAAATCACAAGTAAAAGCCTAAAAATCATCAAAAAAAACATTTTTAAAAATTTTCATTGACTTATGCATGCCTGACAGGGTTAAAAATGACTATTTCACCAGTACACCCCATTACTGTAACTACTCTTACCATCTTGTGTTTCCTTGCATTGCAGGAAACTGCTCTGATAAAAAAAAGAAAAACACTAAATATATTTTCTAGCCCTCTGATTCGCTGGTCTGTAGCGCCATCTGGTGGCGCTCAGGGTGAACCGCGTCCTGCTGGAACTCCTGCCCTCCAAACGCAGGCGAAATGAAAGCCAGCTGAACAAATGAGCGTGAAGACAGGTTCAAGCGCAGGTCACCATCTGCCTGGCTACAAGTGCTGGCACACTGCAACCCAGCCGCGCAGTCATCTTAAACACATCAATCGCATGCATGCACACACACACACACACACACTCTCGCAGCTGCACAATATGGCGCCAGCGCGCGAGGACGAAATGGAGAGTGAGGTGAGGTGAAGGATGGGTGGAAGCTGCTGAAGAAAAGGAGAGGAAAAGAGGGAAAAAGCACATGGAGATTAAAGCTGAAGGAGGAGTGCGGGCGCTGAGGTACGGCGTAGCGATGAGCCGCCGCCACCACCTGGCCCATACGACCATTACTGAGAGAAAGAGAGAAAAAAGAGAGAGAAAGAGAGAGACTAGGAGTTTCACATATTGCATTCGCCACTATATAAGATCCATATATTAAAAGGGACAAGACTATATGCCTTTAAAGTGCACAGGACCAATATATGTAGGTATTATAATATAATATCTGTATTTGCCCCAAACTGACCACATAACTTACATATTAACTTCTTTAATAAATTAGCCACTTTTTTCACTCTCCACCAGTCTTTCACAATGCTTTTGAATGATCTCATCCCACTTTAGACGAGGGACTCTTGACCAGGGAAAGGGTCTGTATATATTGGCCACACTCTTCTAACTTACATATAAGCTTCGTATCTTAATTATTCCTATTTAGTACATCCTTTAAAAGCTTGCAAGCTAACAATTGGGTCCTTATAGGTATTGCAATATATATTTTTTTAAATACATAAATAATTAACAGCAGTGAAGCTAGGTTTAGAAACAATGACTTGGTGTACTAAAGAACTTTTAAGATGCATATTCTGCCAATTGTGTGCCATTTCTGTTCCCAGGAAATTACATGTATAAATGTGCACACACAATAATTTTAAAATACATTTTATTATTAAGAATTGCGTCTTGTACGTTGACCTAATTGCAAAAGTAAGATATGTAATTAAAACTATTAATAAAAAACACTTAAAACACACACAAAAAAAATGCATTTGTTACCTGACCTGTCCCCGCTCTCTAACTATAAACTTTACCATGAAATATAATTATTAAAATCCTTCAGAGATGTATTTTTTTGTATTGTTATGTGACTCCAAATACATCTATGTTTAAAAAATATATATTTTTCATAATAAACCCATGATATTTAAGTTAAAATACACATTTTATATGTGTCCCTGGGTTTCACTCAATCCTGTTACAGTAACACATTACCCTGTATATCTGAAACATCTGGAACATTCTAAAACAGGAAGTTACATCTACCACAGGAAGTGACTTCAGCTGGTTCTTCTGAAGATCATGGGAAGACCAAACTTCCCAAATTTCCCTCATTAGTTTTTTTTTCTGTATATTTGATCTTATTGTAACTATGACTGCCCAACTCAACATCTCAACACTCATTCCTGTTACATGTTGATTAATTTTTAGATCTTATTTGTTTATTTTTAGCATTAGCATAGCCGCCATTTCGCTATTTTTCATGTTTTTGCTAAAAAGAAATCAATGTTAAAAACGTACTTACTTTACTCAAGTAACAGGAATGAGTGCCATTAACAGGAGTGATTTTTTGTCATAAATTTGTCATAAATATCAATTATTTTAATATGCAATCAACCATTTCTTTACAATAAAGACTTTCTTGAGTGAAAATCAATGTGAATTAGTGGACCTGCTTTAAAGTATGATTTTTAAATGCCATATGCGTTTTGTAACCATCTTCAGATTAGAAACCTTCTTAAAAAATAAGTAAAGCTTCCTGTGATCAACAAGTACATGTTTTGAATAGTTAAATATATGTGTTATTAGATTCAGAGAAAAGAAAAGTGTATTAAGTATATATTTTTAAAGTATACTTAACAAGAAAAAGTACATACTTATGGCCACTAAAGTACTTTAACTACTTTTCAATTGTAATTAAGCTATATTCAAACGCAACATAAAAGCATTAGGTTGTGCTAAAAGCAATAACTTCTGCAAACTTAAGTAGATTTTTTGTGTGTTTTTAAACACCTTTTTAATACACTTGAAGTACATTGTAATTGTACTACTTTACTACTGTAATGATGCACATATTGTGTACATCTTAATGACACTGGAAAAGAATAAATAAAAAATATACACTAAAGTGCACTTCAGGCAGTATTTAATGCCAGTATATATATATATATATATATTTATATATATATATATATATATATATATATATATATATATATATATATATATATTTCTATCAACACAATGTATGATTTAAAGCATATTTCTTAATAATATTTTATATAACTACAGAGAAAGTATATTTAATGTGTATTTTCGTAAAGTATATTCAATATTCTATTGAAAATGCACTTTTAGTATTCTTTACCTAATTTAAACATACTTTAAATGCTCTTAAGTACTTAAATATACTTCCTTTTCACAAGAAATGGCCCAGATACATTTTTAAGAGGTATTTTTCCAGATTTTCCATGACTAGTTCGACTCCCTCTACAGGAAACTGTACTGTATAACTGTATAGGACTTTTATGGCGGTTCTCTGTGATCCGATCTGGTTCTGCTGGTCTCAGTCAGGTCCAGTTAGTGCTGTTCCTCGCAGTGGGGAAGCGGGAGAATGGAGGGAGGGTGGAGGAATGATAGAAGAGAGAGTGAAACAGTTACATTTTTGCAGGATGTGAGTTTTATTGGGAGCAGGCCGCTCTACATCTGGTCCGGTGTAGTTCATCCGTTTAAAAATTTGTCAGCCATTGACCTCGGCCGGCTCCTCACCGGGGTTCTGACGGAGGTTTCTAACCCAAATATGGATCCCATCAGACTAACAGAGATCAGGTTCCCCTCTGAAACCGCAATAACTCAGGCAGAACAGAGGAAATACAGCAAAATAGAGTCTTGTGTTAGAGAAGTGCCTCTACAGGCCGCTATGAAACTGGAGCGCTTGTATTTATGTGGTTGTAGGGACTAAAAACTTCGATGAGGATGGAAAATGCGAAATTTAGAGAATTTAAGGAATGTATAGATGAATAAAACTTGGAATCAGCCCATTTTATTATTTTTTAAACACAAATGAACTACACCACCAAGTTTGACCCCTACTTCTGCCATCAAAATCACAGTATTGATTTTTAATTTTTAGTTTAGATGTAAAAATTGGTGTCAGAAGTGGTTCACTTTGTGTTGTGTTTAAACCCAGCTCACTAGATAGCAGTGATGTACTCGTCATTTGATCTCACTGTTGTAATTGGATAAAAAGCAATTTTTTCTTTTACTGTTACAGATTTTAAAAATATGGTAGTGTTTTTGTATATGCCTTGAAAAAAAAAGAAAAAAAATATATATATATATTTATGGGTTTCTTTGATTTCACCAAATTGAAAACCTCTGGAATATAATCAAGAATCAAGAAGATGGATGATTACAAGCCATCAAACCACCAAACTGAACTGCTGGAATTTTTGCACCAGGAGTAAAGCAGCATAAAGTTATCCAAAAGCAGTGTGTAAGACTGGTGGAGGAGAACATGCTGCCAAGATGCATGAAAAAAACTGTGATTAAAAACCACCAGTGTTATTACACCAAATATTGATTGATTTCTGAACTCGTAAAACCTGAATATGAACTTGTTTTGTTCTTTGCATTATTTGAGGTCTGAAAGCTCTGCATCTTTTTTTTTTTTAGTTTTTTATTTCAGCCATTTCTCATTTTCTGCAAATAAATGCTCAAAATGACAATATTTCTCTTTGGAATTTGCGAGAAATGTTGTTTAGAGTTTATAGAATAAAAAAAAACAATGTTAATTTTACTCTAACATAAAACTTTAAATAGTAAAATCAGAGAAACTGTTATAAAGTATGTGTGTAAGTGTGTTAGTGAGTGAGAGGGGATCATTTCCGTGCGTTACAGTAAAAGATCAGGCCGTTATCTCTCAAAGTTATCGACACAATAGACCCAGAGCCAGGGGGTGACCGTTATCCCTTGCTGTTGGCTCATGTCAGATAGAGGATGAGTGTGTAAATCCCTCCGTGAGGGACGGAGATGGAGCGAAGGAGTGCTGTCCTTGAGAGCTGCCTTTTCACCTACATACAGTAAATGACCTCATACAAGCATTAGTCTTGTCTGGTCATTGAAAATGGGCTCAGATGACTCAAAGCCAGTCATGGAGGGCAAAGATCAAACGCTCCATCATGAGCTCCACACAACGTCTCTGTAATGCACTGTGTGTTAATGTCGGGTTATGATGTCTGGATGGGTAATACAGTACAGTATTGAGACACTGTCGATAGTTTCTGCTTCATAAATGCTCAGGTTTATTACAGCAGGTCTGCAGCAAAAACTGCAGAAAATCTCTTAATATTTCATTTCTAAACAGAATTAATCGAAAAAAAATGTGAAATATATATTTTTTTTCTCCCATAAGAAGGATAAGGAAAAACAAACATTCATTTTCTATTGAAAAAAAGTTTGTACCATAGTATGTCTGCTATAGATCTTCATTAGAAACATATATATATATATATATATATATATATATATATATATATAAATGTATATGTCTAACGACGCACATAAAGGGATGAAGATATTAATATGACAGAAAAATATACCCTACCTATACCCTGCTCTGGCTTATGCTAGAATGTGCTAGAAATAATACTGAATTCTAATAAAATGAGCAAAAGAAAAAAAAATGTTTTTCTCTTTCCAGTAGACAGCAGATGCTGGACAACAGATGCTGGACAGATGTTGAATTTTATTTGAAAATGAAAATTGGGGTAAAATCAAAACTTTTTGTTGACCTGACATAAATTGACTACATATTAACTCCAGTGTTGGGTAGGTGTGGCCTTTTGGGTGGAAATGTGAACATCAGTTTTTTTTTTTTTTTAAATTTGAAGACCGTTGTTGAATTTTGGGTAGACATTAAGCTCCCAGGTTGAACTGAATGTTAGTTGAACTTTAGTCGACAACAAAAAAGTCAATGTTGGAGAAAGATCAACCTCCAGTGTTGGACAGATGTGGCCTTTTGGGTGGAAATCAGTCAGATACCTGTCTAAAACCAACAATATTATGTAGACATTAAGCTCTGAGATTGAACTGAAAGTTAGTTTAACCTTTTTGACAGCAAAAAAAATTCAGTGTTGGCTTAATATTAACATATCAACCTCCAACATTGGACAGATGTTAAATTCTGGTTGGAAGTCAATGTCAGATATCTGTCAAAAACCCAGATTGAGTAGAAGTTTAGTTTAATTTAAACAGATTTGGACAAATTTTGGTTAGAAATCAAAGTTGGATATCTGTTAAATGCAGTAATAATAAAAAAATTGCACTGTTATTAAACTGTTAAATAATGGCTGGAAATTAAAGTCAGATATCTGTCAAATAACAACATTGGGGTTACATCAGCCTCCAATGCTAAATAGATGTTTTTTTTTTTTCCGGAAATTAAAATCGCAGTTTGAATTGAATTTAGTTGATTTCAACTTTTTTGGCAAGCAAAAATTCCATGTTGGCTTAACGTCAACTGTCATCAACCTCCAACAATGTTCTGTAAACATCTGTAAAAAAACATAATAATTGGATTGATATCTAACTCCCAGTATGAAATAAAAGTTTAGTTAAATATGACACTGGATGAGAACTCACATGGACTCACACGAGAAGCCAATGATGCGTGATTATAAAATTCAGGTTTTTTTTTTACAATCACAGTGCGATTTGTCACTTTGCTACATTGTGATTATCATGTCATTGCTTTATATAAAATTAAAAATGTGTAGGCCTACATCACGCACAATTTTCTTGATTTTGACCCAATAGTGACCCTGGAAAGTGGTGAAAAATATCAGTTTCTCCCAAATTTCAAAATACAAATATTGTCATTCAGAGCATTTATTTGCAGAAAATGAGAAATGACTGAAATAACAAAAAAGACAAAAAAAGATGCAGAGCTTTCAGGCCTCAAATAATGCAAAAAAAACAACAAAAACAAGCTCATATTCATAAAGTTTTAAGAGTTCAGAAATTAATATTTGGTGGAATAACTCTGGTTTTCAATCACAGGTCATTCATGCATCTTGGCATCATGTTCTCCTCCACCAGTCTTACACACTGCTTTTGGATAACTTTATGCTTCTCACTCCTGGTGCAAAAACTCAAGCAGTTCAGCTTGGTTTGATGGCTTGTAAATTTGAAAGATGTGTTTATTACTTCAAAGGAACACATTTAAGCTATTAATGAACACATATATAATCTTTAAAAAAAACTTTTACTGTGGTAACAGGGTCCCTGGAAAATGGTGGAAAATCTCAGTTTGAGTTCAGATTGGGCATAAAGCTCTAATATAAGATAAACATTGACTTTTGGGCTAACATTGGATTTTTGTGTTACTAATGCATTAATATAAATGTTCATGGAGCTCAGTTGGAAGACTATGGTACTTGTGATTCAAGTCTTCAAAACTAGAACATCCAGATTCACAAAATATATAGAGTATTTATTTATATAACCCACTTGAAGACATATATCACGTATACAGTAGGTGCTGCCTGGATATTATCTCTGGATCTCTGGATATCTTTTTTCTTAACCCCTAAAAACGTCCATAACTACTGTATCAGTTTCATATAAGTTACCCAATTATATACAATAGGTCCTGTAATAATGCAGCTTATACTACAGGATAATAAGTCTGGGGTGTAACCCATAGAATGCAGGCTTTATATTACAGTGATATAATAGGATATACATTGCATTTTTTTTTTTTTACTATATCCCTTTGTATTAAATAAGTACTGTATGAAGACTGTATGAACACACACACACACACACACACACACACACACACACACACTGCTGCACAGTGATTTCTGAATGGCAGGCAGGAAGTTGCTAACAGAGCTGAGGAGGGTGAGGTCGGAGCTTTTTGCCCGCAGTAGGAGAAGAGCGACGGTGTCTGTCGGGGTTTCACAGGTTTAAGTATTAACACTACACCAGCCCTGGGGCAGCCTGGGTAATATGAGCTGTCATGATCCACACAGCTATTACAGCTTACACTCACACTCTGTCACTCTGCCTCTCTCTCTCGCTCGCTCGCTCGCTCTCTCGTTCTCTCGTTCTCTCTCTCTCCTACACACACTCACACTACACTCTCGCTCCACTATGATCCTGAGCCCAATTTAAACCCAATATTTAATATATACTCTATATATACAGCTCTAGAAAAAAAATGGACTTTAGTTTCTGAATCAGTTTCTCGGATTTTGCTATTTATAGCTAAAAGTTTGAGTAAAATTAACATCCTTGTTTTATTCTATAAACTACAGACAACATTTCTCCCAAATTCCAAATAAAAATGTTGTTATTTAGAGCATTTATTTGTAGAAAATGAGAAATAGCTGAAATAACAAAAAAAATATATATTCATAAAGTTTTAAGACTTCAGAAATCAATATTTGGTGGAATAACCCTGTTTTTTAATCACAGGTTTTAATCATGCATCTTGGCATCATGTTCTCCTCCACCAGTCTTACACACTGCTTTTGGATAACTTTATGCTGCTTTACTCCTGGTGCAAAGATTCAAGCAGTTCAGTTTGGTGGTTTGATGGCTTGTGATCATCCATCTTCCTCTTGATTATATTCCAGAGGTTTTTTATTTGGTAAAATCAAAGAAACTAAAATAATTTTTTAATTGGTCTCTTATTTTTTCCAGAACTGTATATTATGTGTTCTGAAATGCTGAAATGTGTTCCTTCAAAGTAATGACATATACCAGTCCTGTTTAAAAATTTTAACAAACCTTTTCAAACCTTAAAAAAAAAACACTTTTTTGTGGTAATTTCCTCCTCTGCAGTACCTGCTCCTAAACCCATACATCAACCCAGTGCACCTCCCAAAATACCCACCAACCAAAATACCCACCAACCTACCAACTTGGCATTTTTTTTATTTAAACAAATTGTGAAGTCAACTGAATTCTGGGGTTTAGTTTATAGTTTCAAAACTATGAAAGAACACATATGCAATTATGAAGTAAACAATAAAGTGTTAAAAATATGTTTTATATTTGTATATTTTGTGTATGTTTTTTATATTTTCCTTTGATGACAGATTTGCCCACTCTTACTTCATGAGGTAGAACCTGGAATGGTTCTCCAACTGAGTTAAGTGGAGTTATGTGTCATAACTAAGTTTTGGGAGTGATCCACGCCCTCACTCCTCCCACTTCCATCCCTATTTATACCGTCACTTCCTCTCTATCTACTCATTGAACAAACCTCGCACCCACCTCCTCCTCCATCTTCCTCCTTCTTTAATTTTATTCTCTTATCGTGTTTCTCTTCATGAGAGGGGGGGCTTCGGCTTCACGCTTTACAGCGAAGCTGCCCCGAACTCCATCCCAAATACTCTGAGTTCGCTCCCCCCTCTTTCTTCTTCTCTGCCCAATCAAGGGCGTGGGTCGATACTAGCAAAAGGAGTTCTAGAGGTGCTGGGTTCTTGATATCTGTTTTTCTTTCACTCTGTGCTCCAAACTCTTACAATGTATAAAAACAGTCTACACTCTATAAAACAATGCAAATAAAGAACATATATTAATGAGAATGTGTATCTGGTATGATAGATAGATAGATAGATAGATAGATAGATAGATAGATAGATAGATAGATAGATAGATAGATAGATAGATAGATAGATAGATAGATAGATAGATGGATAGATAGATAGACAGAGTATCAGTCAAAAAGTATCTACATTGTATATTCATATTGATGACATCAAAACTATGGAACACGTGTGCAATTATGAATTAAAGAATAAAGTGTTAAAAATGTTCAATATTTTATATGCTTTTATATTTTCCTTTGATGACAGATTTGTAAGAAAACAATCTATAATGTAGAAAATAATGCAATTAATAAACAATTATTAATGTGTGTCCAAACTACTGTAGATAGATAGATAGATAGATAGATAGATAGATAGATAGATAGATAGATAGATAGATAGATAGATAGATCTAGAACTTTTCCTTCACTCTGTGCTCTACTTTTATAGTCTACTACCTAAGTACATATGTAGAAAATAATACCAATAAAGAATATTTTTTAATAAGAATGTGTGTACAAACTTTTGACTGTTACTTTATATAGACAGACAGACATATATGTTGTGTAAAACATTGTGTAGGCTCTTTTTCAGCCCTTTCTTTGGTGCACAAAACTCCACGTTCCACTCAGGTGTGTAATAGTTTGAATACATTTTATTTTTATTATAAGTACAGATCAGTAGTTACAAAACAAAGCATCTGCCATGAGGGTACAGCGAACAAATAAAATTGTACAGCTCACAAGACAGTTCAGAGTTCAGAGTTGTGGAATGCTCGAATAGCTCAGCTCAGTAAGACCCGGGTTCGATACTCGCTGTGGATCTCCGATTGGCCAATGCTTGCTCGTTTATAAATACCCGAATGCTCTTAAACTCATCTCTTCCTCATCTATCAGTTTCCTCCACTTGTTTTACACTAGACACCTTTTTTACTTTATGGAGTAAAGACTGCAAAAACTAATCGTAAAGGATTTGCACTGATATTTAGCTAAGAAACAAAAAAGACACCATACTGATATCTGAATGATCTGAACTCCAATGGATTGGATTTGGGTTCTCTCTCTCCGCTTCGCAGCTGCTGTGGTAATAATGACTAATATACACGGTTATTAATATTATTATTATTTCATCATGGTGAAAATACAATATTGTCTTTTATTTTTTCCGTTTTTTCGTCATTGTTGTTCTTGTTTTTTTTTTCTTCTTCTTCTTCTCAAAGCAACGCAGATCTTGAGATCTTGATCTTTACTAGTGAGATCGGTCTGCCTGAAGGGACCGGAGTACGGGTCCACGAAGAGTTCACAAAGTAACGGAGAGAAACAATTCACAATGTCAAGGGACGCACAAACACACACATACTGTACACACACACACACACACACACACACACACATACACACACACACACACCTTCATTTTAGTTTAGTTTAGTTAGCTGTGTACCGTATAGACTGGATTTTTCCATTAGACTATCACAGTGCAAAATACGAGTTGGGAAGAGGGGGGATCAATAGTCTCAGGTCAGTAGCCTCTCTCTCTATTGGCTCTTTCGCTCACGAGAGAGGCGTGGTTATTATATATATATATATACTGTATATACTGTATATACTGTATGGGCGTACGCTTTGCTGTTTGCCGCAGCAACATGAGAAGATTGTCAGTCTTTTTCTTTTTTCTTTTTTTTTATGCTATCTTTACTTTACAATGTCGAAAGGCAAAAAAGTACAGTACTACAAAAAAAGAAACAAATCCAATCTAAGGCCTACAATCTAAAACAGCTAGCTTCGTAGATGCAATAACGCATGACTGGATCTAAGGCTAGACAATAGTTGTGTTTCTTGTTCTCGTAACGTTTCGTTTTTTTTCTTTTTTTTCAGCGTTTTTAACAAGTAAATACATCAAACCATTTCAGTAGTCAGGAACACTTTGCAACATTGATGACTGGTTGGTGGCAGTATATTACAAATAGATAGGTCTTCTCAGCACCTCCTCCAGACACCTCCAGAAAGGAAGGAGGAGGAAGAAGAGGAAGTAGAAGAAGAAGTAGAAGGTCTGAGATAGATGAGAAAGTTCTGCACTTCTTCCTTGTACTGGAGTTCAAGGTTTTTCAGTTTTTCTCTCTTTTTTTTTTTTACAGTTTTTTTGTTTGTTTTTTTACATTTTTCATCATCTGTGCATCATCATCATCATCATCATCAACAAGTCCCGTTCTCCACCAGAGCTTGGGTTGCTGGGGTTTCTGGGATTATGAGTTTTTGGGAACATCATCATTTTAGATCTCAGATCTCAGATGCAAGAGTTTAGTGCTACAGTTCGTTCAATCAATCCTTCTGTTTTTATTTTATTTATTTATTTATTTATTTATTTATTTATTTATTTATTTGTTTTCTTGTTCCCCAGAGATGATCAGCAAAGTTGGCTCTGAAAGTCTGAAAGTTTTTTTTTTGTTCTTGGAAAAAGGAAAAAAGAGAAACAAGGGAAGCAAAACAAGGCTAGAACTTAGTAGAATAGAAATTATTAGAGCTGTGACTTCTGTAGAGTCTAGAGTCAGGTCCTGGAGGAAGGGGAGGAAATAAAATAGTAATAATAATATTAATAACAAAATAAAAATAATCACAGTCCACCATTGCTTCCCTTTTGTAAAAAGTCGCTTTTTCCTGCTTTTCGAAAAAAAAAAAAAAAAAAAAGAAAGCAAGCACTGCATCATGCAACTCAATGCTTTTGAGAAGATGTATTTTTTGCAAGTTCCAAAAATCTCAATCTCGATTTTTCGAAAAGAAAAAAAAAAAGCAACTTGGTCCGAAAGCTTTAAACTCATGGAGACATGGAGATATGGTCCATTGGGGACTGTCACAGGAGTCACATTCATGTTCTTGTCACTTACGCTTGCGTGGGCAGTGAGGAACGTGGAGAAATCCGTTAAATCCGCAAAAATTCCATGAGAATTCCAGGGAAGAAAGTTCGTAAAAGTGAAAGCGTGGCTGGAAACTTAAAAACTTGAAAGTTTTGGTTTGAGGAATGTGTCGCTCCTGGGAGTGAAGTTTTTCTGACAATTTCCAAGCCGAAGAAAAAGGAAGATAAAAGGAAGATAAAAGGAAAAAAAAACGAAGAAGGTACATCAGCTAGCTACACAATCGGAGAACTGAACAGGAAACAGGAACAGGAAACGAAGTGGAAAACTTGGGAACTTTATCCATGTTTCCATTCTTTTTCATCCTGTTGATCATCCTTTACTGAACTTTAATGCCTCTATGTCTTTTTTATTGTCCTCCAAGGCATCGCATCTTTTGCATCTTTCGCATCTCTCGCATCTTTCTCATCACTTATCGTATTTCTTTCTCATATTTCTCATAGGGAAATGGTGTTCATCCATTCGTCATTCGTCCTTCACAACTTTTTTTTTTTTTACTTTATTTTCATCTTTTTGTCCTGAACTTATTTTCATCTTGAAAAGTCCTGAAACTTTAGACTATATTTATATTTATTTGAATATGAATATGAATATATAAAAAACACAATGTCTATTCATTGTCAAACACTAACACATCGTCGATGTATGAACGTCTTCGCTGTCCATCTTCCATCTTCTCTACTTATTCGCCTTTATCTTTATCTTATATTATCATCATGATCATCATTATCGCCATGGTCATCATCTTCATCATCGTCATCCTCATCCTCATCCCCCTCCTCTTGCTCTTGAGTCCAGCTGCTGAGTGAGTCCAGCCTCAGAAGGGGTACGTTGGGGCGGGGCGGGGTCGGGATGGGGGGGTTAGTCTCTGATTAGCGGGGCGTCCTGCATCTCAGAGTCAGTAAGGTTATGCTCAGAGGCCAGAGCAGAGCCGAACCTCCGGGAAGCTTCGTCCTCCGCCCACAGATGAACTACGGTTGAAAGAACAAACGCAAATTAACACCAAGGCCCGCTCTCGCGCACTCTCACACTGATACACACTCACTACACACTGACACTCACAATATTAACAGGGGTTGGACAATGAAACTGAAACACCTGTCATTTTAGTGTGGGAGGTTTCATGGCTAAATTGGAGCAGTCTGGTGTTCAATCTTCATTAATTGCACATTGCACCAGTAAGAGCAGAGTGTGAAGGTTCAATTAGCAGGGTAAGAGCACAGTTCTGCTCTAAATATTGCAATGCACACAATATTATGGGTGACATACCAGAGTTCAAAAGAGGACAAATTGTTGGTGCACGTCTTGCTGGAGCATCTGTGACCAAGACAGCAAGTCTTTGTGATGCATCAAGAGCCACGATATCCAGGGTAATGTCAGCATACCACCAAGAAGGACCAACCACATCCAACAGGATTAACTGTGGACGCTGTAAGAGGAAGCTGTCTGAAAGACAGCAGAATTCAATGTGCACCTCAACTCTCCTGTTTCCACCAGAACTGTCCGTCACCACAATAAATTATTGTGCTCTAAAACCAGGTGTTTCAGTTTCATTGTCCAAACCCTGTACTTTACAGCTCTGGAAAAAAAAAAACAAGAAGAGACCATTTATAAATGAGGAGTTTCTTTGATTTTCTTTGATCAAATTGAAAACCTCTGGAATATAATCAAGAGGAAGACGGATGATCACGAGCCATCAAACCAAACTGAACTGCTTGAATTTTTATCCAAAAAGTTATCCAAAAGCAGTGTGTAAGACTGGTGGAGGAGAACATGATGCCAACATGCATGTCTAAAACTGTGATTAAAAAAAACAGGGTTATTCCACCAAATATTGATTTCTGAACTCTTAAAACTTAATGAATATAAACTTGTTTTCTTTGCATTTCACATTTTCAAATTTGCAAATAAATATTCTAAATGAGAATATTTTTATTTGGAATTTGGGAGAAATGTGGTCTGTAGTTTATAGAATAAAACACAATGTTGGTTATAAATAGCAAATTCAGAAAAAAAAACTGATTCAGAAACTGAAGTGCTCTCTTCATTTTTTCCAGAGTTATATATATAGTATTGGGACACCTGCTGATTTATTTATTTATTTTTTTTTTAAAAGGTAATACTTCCTATTATTCCTGTATTCATAATGCCTTACATAGTATAGCACACATATAATACCTTATAATGACCTTATAATGTTTGTTTGTTTCCAATTACTTTTATTTTGTTCCTATTAATGTATTAATTTTTTGGTTATATTACCAAGCCCTGCCTTCTCTCCAACTCCCCAAAGTAGTTCCACTGTTCCACAAGGTCAGAAATATGGGGGAGGGCAGTGTTTCCCCCACAGTAAGATATCTAAGTCCATGAGGTGTCCAATCATATCTACTAATGGTTGGTTTGTTTGAGGGTTATCACTCCAAGCCAGTGGATGCTACCTTCTTTTTGAACTTTGGTAGACTGGAAGACTATCGAATTAAACAAGAAGAATCAGGTGAGTTCTTGCTTTCTTTGGAAACTAAACCAACTACTAGTCAAACCTGCAGTTTATGGCTAAACGCCTTGTAATTAATATGAAATTTGGTGTTTTTGGACAATCTGAATCACCAACAGCTATGAACATCATTTTGGACACATCTAACATCTTCATTTTGATACCATTGGTACTTTCATGGTCTGTCATAGGAAGGGCAATGTTTTAACCATAGTGAGATAGCTAAGTCCATGAGGTGGAGGAATCTGAAGAGTTTTTGCTGCGTTTAAAACCAAACCGTAGCCAAACCAGCCATTTTTTGTGGTTATGAATGAACAACTCCTAGCTTAATACTTTTGTTTTACTTTCTTTTGATGCCTCTATGTCTTTTTTATTGTCCTCCAAGGCATCGCATCTCTTGCATCTTTCGCATCTCTCGCATCTTTCTCATCACTTATCGTATTTCTTTCTCGTATTTCTCATAGGGAAATGGTGTTCATCCATTGGTCATTTGTCCTTCACAACTTTTATTTTTTTTACTTTATTTTCATCTTATTGTCCTGAACTTATTTTCATCTTGAAAAGTCCTGAAACTTTAGACTATATTTATATTTATATGAGTATGAATATATAAAAAACACAATGTCTATTCATTGTCAAACACTAACACATCGTTGATGTATGAACGTCTTCATAAGTTAAAAGCCCTGGTTAACTTATGAAATTAGTCTTTTTTATGTTTGCTTTTTCTCAATTACGAATTACCAACAGCTTTGTGTGCATCCTTTTGGACACATCTAACATCTTCATTTTGATGCCATTGGTCTTTCATGGTCTGTCATATGGGGGAGGCAGTTCCAATCACATCTATGAATTGCTGGTTTAGATTAAGGCTATCACTCCAAGCCAGTGAACTTTGGTCTTTAAAGAATGTCTACTTAAATAACTTAAACAAAATTATTCAGTTGAGTTCCTGCTTGGTTGGAAACCAAACAATAGCCAAACCAGCCATTTTTGGCCAAACATCCTGGATTACATATCATTTTGGACACATTTAACATCCTAATGTTGATACTATTGGTACTTTAATGGTCTGCCATATGGGGGAGCGCAGTGTTTTCCCTGTATTGAGTTACCTAAGATAATGAGGTGTCCAATCATATATTATAATGGCTGGTTTGGTTGAAGGCTTTCACTCCAAGCCAGTGGATTCCACCTATATCTATATATATATATAAGTCCATAAGTTGTCCAATCATATCCATGCAAGAATGTTTGACTTTAATTTAATTTTCTAACTTTTTGAAGACCACATAATTAAACAGTACGAGCCAAAAAGTAGCCAAAACAGCCATTTGTGGCTAAATGCCCTGATTTCATTAGAAATTTGTTGTTTTTTTCTCAATTATGAACCACCAACAGCTCTGTTTGCATCCTTTTGGACACATCTAACATCTTCATTTTGATAACCCAGCATCTATCATCTCAGAATCACTTAATTCACACTTGTCTCCGTCCAAATTGCTTTTACATTATTGGTAGGACTGACGGCACATTTGAAAGGTAGTGTATATAAGAAATAATACTTATATTTCAGTCTACACAGTCGTGACAAGCAGCAATTATACTAACAAAGGCATTCTGGTGTCTGCTTCAGACCCAGCCCGGCTCAGTGCTGCACTGCTTCTACAAAAGCCTGTATTGTCTTTCGTCTGCGCAGACGTCCACAGCAGCAGCGGCGGCAGCGGCGCATCCTTCACCTGCCAGTCGCAGCCACTCCTGATTAGAGCTGTAAAGAAGCCGAATGGTGTTTATCACCAATTGTCATAAAGATTCATGCGCGCCGCAACAGACGCATTACTTAAGTGTTACCAAAATGTGCGTACACTGATGACAATGGAGAAACACTGCTTGTGTGACTGTAATGGCACAAGACAAACACAAATCCATCATCGTGACACGGCAAAGTCACAATGAATTATTAAGTGTCTTCCTCAGCTCATGTTACTGCTAATGTGGAAGGGGATGAATGCGCTCGTTGCTTCGGAATGATTCCAATATTACGAATCAGCCTCAAATATATGTAATATATAAGTTTTACCGAGCTGATCGCAGCCGATCAATTTCAAAATTAATGAAATTAATGAAAGTAGAGCCACATTTGATAAAGAGGATTCATGCATATATGATGTAATTCTAGTTTAAAAAAGTATGCATGCAAAGGGCCCTACGAAATCTATGAAATCTGTTTTTTTTTTTCTTTTTTTTTTTTTTGCAAGTTTTTTAAGGTGAACTACACTGCAGCAAAGAAATACTGCATTATAATATTCTTATTTGTACCTTTTTTGGGCCACATTAAAGTTATTGGATGCATATATGATGTAAATTTAGTTCGAAAAATATGCATATACGGGGCCATATACTATGTCCTTTAAAAAGAACTCTTATTTTTTGCATTTGTATTCAATTGTAGAACTACAACATCAGAGACAGTGGACACCCCTCATGTTAGGGCCACATTTTTGGGGGGCAATTTTACCTTAATACATCATAATTTATAATCATACAGATAATAGCAAACCTGAACTGCAGCAAAAAAAAAAAAAAAAAAAAAAAAAAACTGCAAAATCATATACAGACTTTTTAGGTTTGGGCCACATATTTGATGCATACGTGGAGAATTTATTTAGAGAAATAGGCATACACAGGACCCTATTAAATCTGTTTTTATTTCTCAAATTTTGTTCTTTTTCCCATTTAGATTTCTACATTTGTTTTACAATTGTTAACAAGTGTGTTAACTTTTTTATAGATGCAAAATCACAAATGAAATACTTTCGGTGCATTGATGATACAACTTTAACTAAAAGTTACAAAGATAATATAAAATTAAGAATTATTTGGGTATGCAATTATCCCGGTCATGCAGCTCGCCATCAGCTGACGGAGCCCTGAGAGAGCACAATAGGCCTTGCTCTCTCTGGGTGGGTACAAAACAGTAGATGGCGCTCTCTCTTTCCCCTCATCACTCCTAGGGTGATGTAGATCAGCACAAGGTCAGCACTGCGTCTGTGCGCTGATGTATCAGAACTGAATGGCTGCGCTTTTTCCTCCGAGCGTTAGCGCCGTGATGCTACTCGTTAATGCTACAGCATCAGCAGCAGCTCAAAAAGAGGTGGAGTCTGACTTCACATGTATCGGATGAGGCGTGTGCCAGTCTTCACCCTCCTGAAGTTGAGACATCAGTAGTGATGGGGGGGGGGGGATATACAGCTGAGTAGCAGCTGATTGGGTGGGACAATTGAGTAGATAAATTGGGAGAAACAAATCACACGTTTCATGGTTTTAAATTTGATAAAGACAAACGTGAGACAATAATTTGAACTTTTAGTTTAAAAGCATTTTAGATTAGTTGGTTTATTTTTTCATTAGATTCAGAGAAATCATGAATTACATGCTCCAACAAATGACCGTATCTGGAGACTTTGACACTATTTTTATTGCATTTCTATCTTTATCTATCTTTATTTATGATTCTGTTTGTGTTTTCTGCATCACAGAAGTCATAAGGCCTTAGATTTTTACACAGAATTATTATTAAACCTGTAATATGTTAGCTTGCAGATAAAAGTTAAAAGTTAAAAAAGTTAAAAATGTTAAGTATCTATGATTCTGTTTGGATTTTCTGCATCACAGAAGTCATGAGGCCTTAACTTTTTACACAGAATTATAATTCAACCCCTAGTTTAGCAAGTATAGGAATTGTTTAAGCAGAACGTTGCAGTTTATACTATAATTTTATTTTATTTTTTGTATTTTTCATCTGTATAATATTATTTTACCCTTTTTTTGTAACTTCTGTGTACTGTGTATATCTGGGTAGATTCAGAGAAATCATGAATTACATGCACTAGCCCAACAAATGACATTTTTTTTGGAGTATTTGACCCTATTCCTATTTTTAATGCATTTCTATCTTTATATATGATTCTGTTCCATCATAAGGCCTTAGATTTTTACACAGAATTATAATTCCACCTCTAGTTTAGCGAGTTTATGAACAGAAAGTTGCAGAAAGCTGCAGGCGAACTGTTATTTGCTGAAGTTGGACCTGCAGTGAAATGCTTACGGTTTCTTTAATTACTGTATTCTCCAGCGCAGAGAGAGAGAAGTGAGCAATACGAGCGTCTTCATTCTCAGTACAAGCTCGAAAAACGCTCCGGCAATAAACCCTACGCCGTGCATTTCCACGTCATGTTCTTTTAAACCGCCTCCATGAAAATGACAAAATAAAATTAAAACACGCGTTTTGTTTGGAAGGGGAAATCGTGTGTGGGGGGGGGGGGTGAGCGTTATGGAAATGAAACGAGAAGTCGCTCCTCAGCTTAATAACCGAGTTACACATCGCCATTTAGACGCCGCCTAAAAGCAATAACGCTGACACCTCCTCGCTCCTCCTGCATTATGTACACACTTCCACCGTCAGACGCACAGATCAAGATGTATACTTCTTAAAGAGATGCGGTTCTGGAGCTTTAGAAACTGCTGATGGAGATTAAGCAAAGAATTAAAGCTTCTCTACCCGTCTCTCTCTCCATCCCTCCAACTGCCCTCCACCCCAAACCCCTCACATTCAGGCGTCCTCACTCGCTAATATCACCAGCCAATGCAAAAAGCTCACTAACAACCGGAACACCAGTGATTAATGGCACTATTTCACACTTAAAAACACCATTTTGCATGAAAAATAAAAAAATAAAAACATCTAAAAGCTCATCTTAATTTTCATGAAGCTCCTTCTGAAGATTCCGGCTAATGCTGCTCTATAATCTCCTGAATCACTTCTCTCAGAAATGACCCAAAACTTCCGCCTGACGCTCCGAGAAAAAGAGACTTTCTGGTAGAGTATATATATATATATATATATATATATATATATATATATTTATATAAATAGCATATCATAAGCATATCTAAATATATGTGACAGATATTATATATCTGAGGAAGTATGGAACAACTAATTGTGTCCTGTATATGTTCAATATATAGCGCTTAATTTTAATAATACATACTATACAACATCTTGACACAGTAAGCTCTACAAAGAGCTTTCAGACTTTAAATAATGCAAAGAAAACAAGTTCATATTCATACATATACGTTTTTAAGAGTTCAGAAATCAATATATGGTGGGATAACCCTAAGGTTTTTATCACTGTTTTAAACATGCATCTTGGCAGCATGTTCTCCTCCATCAGTCTTACACACTGCTTTTGGATAACCTTATGCTTCAACACTCCTGGTGCAAAAGTTCAAGCAGTTGATCCCAAGTGTCAGTTCAATTTATACATTAATTTCACCAAATAAAAGAGGATTCTCTGATTACAGGTGTCTGTAAAATTTTCAAAAATCAATCCTTATATGTATATATATATATGTATATATATATATATACTCATACCAATATATGAATATTGGTAATACTACTATGTTAGATTGCGTGCTAATGTGTGTGATAGACATTGCATATTGTGTATTGGACATATGTGGAAATACAAAAATAAAATCAATTATTTAATTAAATTTGACCAAATTAAGGAGGATTCTGTTTTATTTTTTGCAGGATGGTTGGCAACCCAACTCTCTGGTACCAGGTGTCAGTTCAATTTTCAATATCAATCCTTCTTTATATGTATATATATATATATATATATATACACACCATATATACTATTAATACTGGTAATATTACTATGTTAGATTTAGTCTTAATGTGTGTGATAGACATTGTATATTGTGTATTGCACATGAGTGGAAATCTGAAAAAAAAAAAAAAAAAATTAATTACATTTTACCAAATAAAGATGGATTCTGTATTATTTTACAGTACAAATGGCAACCCAACTCTCTGATCACAGGTGTCGGTTCTATTTTCAATATCAATTACTATATGTCAAGTCAAGTCAAGTCAAGTCAAGTCATTATCAACCGCTTCATCCATTAAGGGTCGCGGGGGGGTGCTGGAGCCTATCCCAGCCGGCATCGGGCGGAAGGCAGGATACACCCTGGACAGGCCGCCAATCCATCGCAGGGCAGACAGACACAGACAGACACACAGACACATTCACTCACACACTCACACCTAAGGGGCAATTTCAACCAAGTTCCAATTAGCCTGAATGTGCCGTCTTTGGACTGTGGGAGGAAACCGGAGCACCCGGAGGAAACCCACGCAGACACGGGGAGAACGTGCAAACTCCACACAGAAAGACCCGGGACGCCCCAGCCGGGAATCGAACCCAGGCCGTCTTGCTGTGAGGCGGAAGTGCTACCCACTGCGCCACTGTGCCGCCCAATTACTATATGTATATACCATATATACTACGTAAGATTGTGTGTTGACGTGTGTGATAGACATTGTATATTGTGTATTGGACAAAAATAAAATCAAGTTTTTAATTTACTTTTACCAAATAAAGGAGGATTCTGTTTTACTTTTTGCAGGATGGTTGGCAACCCAACTCTCTGATCACAGGTGTCGGTTCAATTTTCAATATCAATTAGTATATACATATACCATATATACTATGCTAGATTGTGTGCTGATGTGTGATAGACATTGTATATTGTGTATTGGACAGAAATAAAATCAATTATTTAATTAAATTTTACCAAATAAAGGAGGATTCTGTATTATTTCACAGTACAGATGGCAACCCTACTCTCAGCTCTCTGTTCTCAGCTCTCTCTCCTCTGCAGAGCAGGTTTCCTCCACTAGATGGTGGTACGAGACCCCGTATGAGCGAGGGGCTCAAGTTCACGCCGACTCGGCCTCCCGGTGCTCAATGTCATCTCCCTCCAACCTGCAGATCCTCTGTGTAAGCGTGTGAACGTGGAGACGCCGGTGCACGACTCACCCAGGCCGCGGTTTCTCCACAACGTGAAACAACTGGCAGCGCTTTAAAGAGGCAGATAGACTGCGGTCATGCTTTTACAGCTGTCTCAACGCTCTCGCTTCGGCCCGAGAGGAAATGAAGATAATCATAACCATAATGATAATAAATCCTTTTCGCCAGCCGCTTTCCTTTTTTATATATAAAAAAGCCTGTTCTCCCAAGGGCGCCTGCTCTTTGTGACTTCCCTTTAAAGAAAGTTCCAGTAATGAGTTACAGATTACGCCCCATATTTGATTTTCACTCTTCATTAACTAAGCCACCTGGAATGTTATTATTTAAGGACGCCGTTCCTTCTCCCCAAACAACTGCCACTGCGAGCTGGAGACTCAACACAGCAACTTTACGGTCCTCCGCAAGCCGTGAGGATTCGGTGCGTGTTGGGTAATTTCTTTGGGAACACTTTGGGAACATGCGGAAATTATTTATTTTTGCCTTTTTTATACAGCTCTAGAAAAAATAAAATTATGAAAACCTCTGGAATATAATCAAGAGGAAGATGGATGATTACAAGCCATCAAACCACCAAAATGAACTGGGGTGGCACAAAGTTATCCAAAAGCATTGTGTAAGACTGGTGGAGGAGAACATGATGCCAAGATGCATGAAAAAAAAAAAACTGTGATTAAAAACCAACCAGGATTATTCCACCAAATATTGATTTCTGAACTACAGTACAACTTATTATTTGAGGTCTGAAAGCTCTACATCTATTTTGTTATTTCAGCCATTTCTCATTTTCTGTAAATAAATGCTCTAAATGACAATATTTTTATTTGGAATTTGGGAGAAATGTTGTCTGTAGTTTATAGAATAAAACAACAATGTTTATTTTAGAATTTGGCTCTATTTCTTATGCATTTCCAACTTTATATCCACTAAAATCTGTTTTATTTTCTGCATCATTAGAAATACTTTACATATAACTACACTTACAATTGTAATTTTACATTTAATTGTTTTTAAGTAAATATATGTTCATTATTTGGGGTTATTGATTGACTAGCATATTGTTTTGGTCACATCCCCTATGAAAAACAATATTCAAATATAATGAAAGTGTACTAATAGTATGCTAATTTTGTACTTGTGATATACTTAATAAAAAAATATATATATTGATATATTTAGTATTATTTAATAAAACTGTTTCTTTTTAAATTATACAACTACACTTTTACTAAATATGTCTATATGAGCCTTTATTTAGGCAATAAAACTGTACTTTATGCTTATTTTATGTGTTAAAACTATACTTTAAAAGTTTACTTTAGTTAGTTTAGTGTAGGTAAAATAACTTCTACTAGAGCTAAGGCTTGCAGTTTATCTACACCCCTTAAAATGTTAAAATGAATGTAATAATGTTAAATCTAGTTTTTAATCACACTTAATATATATATTTTTAATGTTTTTAATATGTTCAGTTGGACGGTTCACACAAGCCTATCTAATTTGTATTAAATATTGGTGAAAATAGCATATAATTAGTACATTCAGTATAAATTTAGTGCAAGTTTATATCATTTTAATTAGAAATAAGTAGTTATTAAGTACAAATTAGTCATTTAGACATGGCTTTGCCTTTTTTATATATCTGTACACTACACTGATTTTTAGTTTTCACCTAAAATACATCATCTTATAGGTAATAAAAGTGTGCAAACAGTAAACAGCAAGAAAAAAACAAGCATATGAAATGTGATCATATGAAAATAGCATATGGTTAGTATATTTAGTATAAATTTAGTGCAAGTTTATATTATTTTAATTAGAAAAAAGTAGTAAATAAGTACAAATGAGTACTTTAGACATGTTTTTTCCTCTTTGTTTATCTGTACACTAATGATTTATAGTTTTTACTTAAAATGCATTATTTTACAGGTAATAAAAGTGTGTAAAAAGCAAGAAAAACAATCTTATGAAAAGACTATATGGTTGGTATATTCAGAATACATTTAGTGCAATTTTATATCATTTTAACTAGAGATAAGTAGTAATTAAGTACAAATAAGTACTTTAGACATGTTTTACTTAAAATGCATCATTTTACAGGTAATAAAAGTGTGTAAAAAGCAAGAAAAACAATCATATGAAATATTATCATATGAAAATAGCATATGATTAGTACACTACAAACTACAAACAAGCAGTAATTAAGTACAAATAAGTATTTTAGACAGGTTTTTGCCTTTTTATAAATCTGTACACTCTTCATTTTTAGTTTTTATGTAAAAAGCATCATCTTAATGGTAATAAAAGTGTGTAAAAAGTGAGAAAAACAAGATGAGCAGGAATACAGGCACTGTAAGTCTCAGAGAGACAGAGAGAGTTCAGCAGAGTGCACTCAGACTAGCGCCCTCTACTGTTCCACTGTGATAACCGCACCCCGGGTGCGCACGAGGCAGAGCGGGGGCCCTGGAAAGTAATACAAGACATATGGTAAGAGGACTCATAGCTCCAGGATCCATCTTATGTTAATACATGTGTCATGCTTAACAGAATGGCTAAATGAAGAGGCGGACAGAACAATAGCCCGGCACAAGGCTGGGAGCAAGCTCTGTTAACAAGGGCCAGGGCGCTCAGGGAACTGTCCTGCTGTCTCGCCTCCAAGACCTGACATTTCACAACTGCCTTCCTCCTTATCACTGCAGCACTGCAACCACTACCACTAAAGCTAAAGGCTAAAGCTAAAGGCTAACGGAAAGGCCAAAGACGATAAGTAGAATAGTGCTCCAAAAAGGCCCGGAACACATTACCTCCCTGTATCTTTTAGTTTACCTTACGTTTTTTTTTTTTAATGATGTGGTCATTTTTAAAGAGTATATACATTTTATATAACTCATTTTAAGACTTTTAAACATACTACACTATATCACCTACACAACAAATTTGCCAACACTTGTAATATTAAATTAACACTGCAAAGGTTGAATCTGAGCACTAATAGTTTTAATTTGCAGTGAAAAGCTGGTAAAAATGACTAAACACATCAATATGACTTATGCTATTGAGAAATAGTGATATACAGCTCTGGAAAAAAAAATAGTAATAAGAGACCACTTAATTTCTCCCAAATTCCATGTAAAAATATTGTTATTTAGAGCATTTATTTATATAGAAAATGAGTTCATATTCATAAAGTTTTAAGACTTTAAAAATCAATATTATTATGCATCTTGGCTTCATGTTCTCCTCCACCAGTCTTACACACTGCTTTTCTTTTTCAACTTTATGCAATCACTCTTGATGCAAAATTTAATTCAAGCAGTTCAGTTTGGTGGTTTGATGGCTTGTGATCATCCATCTTCCTCTTGATTATATTCCAGAGGTTTTCAATTTGGTAAAATCAAAGAAACTCATCATTTTTAAGTGGTCTTTTTTTTATTTTATTTTTTTTCCGGGGCTATGTATAGGATATTAGAGTTATATAGAATTTAAGACATTTGCATTTAATACATGGCATTTCTGGCTTAAAGTAAACCAACATTTTCCACAAAAATGACAAAAAACGACATAGTGTATAGATACACCCTCTACACAACACGTTTGCAAGTGTTAAATTGACATTTTTAGTGGTATATAAACTTCTAGCATTAAATAATAGTAAAAATATGTATAAATAAAATAATGCTACATGAGAAAAAAAAAAAAACTAAAAAAACATACACAGTATCATAATATATAATGACAAGCTTAACATGTATATAGGCAAATTTAAGACAATTGCTCTATTTATGGTATTTTTTTGGATTACTAAACTGCGCTGGCTTACTGTCTGCTGTTTCAGATGTTAAAATGTTAAAAAGTCATCATGCTCCTATAATACTTTTATAATTATGAAGTTTTATGACATCATTTCCCCAAGACTATAGTCCATTTCCACACAAATGACCCATGCACAATATTATATATTCAGGTGGAAGCAGGTGTGGAGGTAGAGATCTGTGTAGTGATTGACTATTGTTGAATACTGTATTATGATATAGTCAATGTGTTTAATAATCTTTTTTAGAATAATATATGTTGATGTTTAGTATATTAAAGGATATAAACTCTTCTATTTTTTAGAAAACGAAGGTATTTAAACTTTTAATCCAATACAAAGCAATCTCTGTCTCTTTTGTTAATAAAAAAAGCAAAAAAAAAAGCAAGCTGGAGGTTTTTAAATATAAGCAGAAAACGGGGAGTTATGATTTTGTTTTTTTGTTTATTTCATTACGATACACAGAATGAATACAGTGAAGCCATTTCTCTGGTAATTGAGTTGGATTTGTTCTATTGCAGATTCTTATCTGAGCGAGATACATATAGAGATTTATTTGTGGGGATGAAACACTTCAGCTGTCTTCATTCAAATGCTGCTGCTTTCTATCCCGTTTTGAATGAGGAGTAGATTCGCAGTGATTCACAGTATCCTAACACACACACACACACACACACACACTGCCCATATTCAACACACACACACAACACACACATACATACACAAACACACAAATACACATACTGCCATGGAGGGTGGCTTTGTTCTCTCCCAGGCATCCGGCACTGTTGGAAAAGTGTTGTTTTTGGCAAAGGTAGGCCTCATTGTACAGACCAGTATTTATAAATATGTAAATATGAGAGCACGAACACACACACACACTTTTATACACACTCACACACACACACACACACACACATACACACACACTCACACACATACGAACCAGCTGAGCACTAGGAAGTGCACCCAAATCATATTTTTAGAAGGTTTTAATGAACACAGGATGTTTATGAATACCATTTGCAGTGATTCACAAAGACTAGAAGGATCAGCCTGCACCACCCCACCCCTCCCTCAAAGTGTAAAAGAAATCCAATGTTTTCTGGGGGGGAAAAAACAGCACGATTGTGCTCCGGCGGTTGTGTGGGTTCAGATTGCCCTCAGATAAGCGCACTGCGGTGCCGAAACAACACAAAAGCAGCAGACAAAACTCGTACATGTGGCACTTAAAAAGGTCTTCTTGCCTGCTGCTGCTGCCGCCGCCGCCGCCGTCGCCGCCGTCGTTTCTTTAACGGATTTGTGTACGCTGCTTTGTAAAGTGGGGGTTTGCGCTAGGTAAAACAAATAGCACATTTGTTATTCTCCCCAGAAAACAGTGCAGGAATAAGCCAGCCCAGGTTAGAGCGTGAAGAAGTGAGGTGACGGGAATAGAATTGACTGGTGTGGATTCTGGTAAAGTGAAATAATGCAGAGATAAAAGACGTTACACGAAGAAGAAGAAGAAGAAGAAGAAGAAGAAGAAGAAGAAGAAGAAGAAGAAGAGGAAGAAGAGGTTGTCAAGATTGCCAAAAAATACTGTGATTCCTTTAAAGCAAAAATAACACTTAACATGTGCTCATTATCTACTCAAACTCATAACCAGAAACCATTTCTACATTAGCTGTAGTTTTCCATTATCTCTTTAACACTAAACATTATCACTGAGCATATACCCCATCACGTACTTACACTCATAACTCAGAACCTGTTTCTACATTATCTATAGCTCCAAATTATCCATTATGTGCCCATTACCTACTCTCACTCATAACTCAGAACCTGATTTTACATTATCTATAGCTCTCCATTATCCGTTATATATCCATCATCTACTCTCACTCATAACTCATAACCTGTTTCTACATTATCTATAGCTCTCCATTATCTATTATATACCCATCAGCTACTCTCACTCATAACTCATAACCTGTTTCTACATGATCTATAGCTCTCCATTATCTATTATATACCCATCAGTTACTCTCACTCATAACTCATAACCTGTTTCTACATTATCTATAGCTCTCCATTACCCATTATGTGCCAATTACCTATTTAGACTCATAACTCATAACCTGTTTCTACATTATCTATAGCTCCACATTACCCATTATGTGCTCATAACCTATTTAGACTCATAACTCAAAAACTGTTTCTACATTATCTTTAGCTCTCCATTATCCATTATATACCCATCACCTACTCTCACTCATAACTCATAACCTGTTTCTACATTATCTATAGCTCCACATTACCCATTCTGTGCTCATAACCTATTCAAACGCATAACCCATAAACTGTTTTTACATTATCTATAGCTCTCCATTATCTATTATATACCCATCATCTACTCTCACTCATAACTCATAACCAATTTCTACATTATCTATAGCTCTCCATTATCTCTTTAACATTAACACTGAACATATACCCATCACCTACACTCATAACTCAAAACCTGCTTCTACATCATCTATAGCTCCACATTATCCATTATATACCCATCATCTACTCTCACTCATAACTCATAACCTGTTTCTACATTATCGGTAGCTCCACATTATCTCTTTAATATTAACACTGAACATATACCCATCACCTACACTCATAACTCAAAACCTGTTTCCACATTATCTATAGCTCTGCATTATCCATTATATACCCATTACCTACTCTCACTCATAACTCATAACCTGTTTCTACATTATCTATAGCTCTCCATTACCCATTATGTTCCCATTATCTACTCTCACTCATAACTCATAACCTCTTTTTGCATTATCTATAGCTCTCCATTATCTCTTTAACATTATCACTGATCATATAACCAAACTGTCTGACCAAAGGAGGATGGGTTCCTCTTACTGAGTCTTGGCTCCTCTTCTTAAGGTGTCTTAAGGTGTCTTCTTCTTAATGTGAGAGAGTTTTTCCTGGATTCTTATTTCTGTAAAGCTGCTTTGTGACAAAAATTACTGTAAAAAGTGCTGTATAAATACAATTTTAATGAAATTAAAGAAATATTGACCATTGGGGAGTCAACGGTTGGAGGACTCCACTTGATTACAACACTTGCTATAATAAGAAACAAACATAATTGAGCTGCTCACTGAATTTGTCTGAATTTTTGATGTAATTGTGAATTTGGTATCAATATTAAGAAGTGGATCTGGGCTCTTATTATGGGTTAAATGGACAAACAGATATTAAACAGCAACACTTCTAAACTGTAAAGCGCACTCGGGTGGCGGGTCCATCTTGGACGAGGCGGCGGCTGGCAGGCTGGAGAGGTCTAACGAGAAAATGGAGGCGAAAAGAGTGCGGATGTATCTTGACTTCTTCTCTGACTCCATTTCTGGGGCAGAGATCCTCATACTGATAATACCTCCACAGAGCAATTTAAGCCCAAACACTGATGCTGCAATCTGTCTTCTGTGCCTGATAGCGTTTTCTCCTCTCTCTCGCCCAAATTACTTTCTTTCATATCTAATTATATTTGCTAATGATCTTATAAGGGAATAATGGAATGTGCTTGATCTATTACCTTTTTTTGCAATACATAAATACAATACAAATGGCAATGCGGCATTCGGAGGTTTCGCTCTTTTCCTACAGTTCAGTGGAAGCAGAAGAAGCAGAAGATAGCTCATCTCATCGAAGCGCACTTCCAAAATATACAGCTTTAGGCTGTAAGCTGTAAATATTTATATCGCCGCCGTTGTAAGAAAAGTGAGAATCTCGGGGGGGAAACGGCTTCATTTATCGCGAATCGTCCTCGCAAGGTAAAGAGCATCTGCCGCCCTGAAATAGTGCTTAACAATACCAAACGGAAATAAATCTCCAATCTTTCAAATGGACATTTTATCGGAAACCATAACGTGAATGTGTGCTGATGTAACGACAGTTTAAATACAACATTTATACACACAGTTTTCATCCATTTCTGCTGATGCTCTGATTAAAAAATGCTCACAGAGCGAATAGTGTGTTACTTTAATCTTTTGTTCTAAGAAAGACAACTGGAGGTCAAAGTCAAAGGAAAAATTGGCTAAACAATCTTAAATTGGCTTTAAAAAGCATTTAAATTGCAGTAATTGTAAAAAGTTAAATTGTACTTATGATTTATTAGCAAATTGCTAATTTAAAGCGAATACCACCTTAAATATGTGAAGACTGTTTAATCTAGAGTAGACTTATGGGTGTAGCATGAATTTAAGCTGTTTAAATTCTGCTGTTGAGGTTCAAATCTGTAAATAAAGGTAAAATTGGGAAAGAAGGATGATTATACAATGAAATAAATATGTGTAAATGTCGATGTTGAGGTTTAAATCTGTAAAAACTGTTTAAACAGGTGTTTAAATGCTGATACTGAGGTTTAAACCTGTAAATAATTGTATTACAGCTCTGTACTGATGACTATACTGTGTAATAAATGATTCAATGATGTTTAAATGCTGCTTTTGAGGTTTAAAACTGTAAAAACTGGTTAAACAGGTGTTTAAACACTGTTGTTGAGGTTTAAATATGTAAATAATGGTTAAACAGATATAGACTGATGACTATACTATCAAATAAAGGCGTTTAAATGCTGCTGTTGAGGTTTCAATTTATAAATAATGGTAAAACAGGTCTAGACTGATGACTACACTATGAAATAAGGATATTTAAATGCTGATGTTGAGGTTTAAATCTGCAAAAACTGGTTAAGCAGGTATTAAAATGCTGCTGTCAAGGTTTAAGGATATATATATAATGGGAAAACAGGTCTATACTGATGACCATACTGTGTAATAAAGCTGTTAAAATGCTGCTGTTAAGGTTCAAATCTGTAAATAATGGTACAACAGGTCTAGACTGGTGACTGTGCTGTATAATAAAGCTGTTTAAATGCTGCTAATGAGGATTAAATCTGTAGAAACTGGATAAACAGGTCAAGACTGATGACCATGCTGTGTAATAAAGCTGTTTAAATGCTGTTATTGAGGTTTCAGTATATAAATAATGGTAAAACAGTTCTAGACTACTGACTACACTATGAAATAAAGGTATTTAAATGCTTTTGTTGATGTTTAAGCTGCAAATAATGATGATCACACAGGAAGTAAGGCTATTAAAGCCCTCCTATGACTGATTGATTGACGAGATCAAGGTCAGGTTAAGAAAAATAATAATAATGAATCAGAAAATCAATGTTTTCTTTTCTTTTCTGATCTCCAATAGCTTTAGTAGCTTGTGTTTTCTATGCGTGTCCATTATTTAGCAGGTTGTGGGCTGCTGGTGCACAGCCGCTCCACATGGGGGCAGCCCTCAGGGTCGTGACCTTGAACCGGACATGTGAGCCCAGTGTGAAAAAAAGAGAGGATGTTCCACAAGAGCGCCTCACAACAAAGGAGCACACATGAACTTGGCCACATCCTACTTACAGCCTGTGGTTGGCCTATTTTTGTGTCAGTATGTAGCATACACTGTGCTGTATATGTACAGTTACTGTGCTGCATGGGCGTAAGTATTGGGACACCTGTATTTTAGTGTTTCTTGCTAAATTAAGGGTATTAAAAAGAGTTTATCAAGCATTTGCTGGAGTAACTGCAAGTAGAGATACTTTCCAGACAAGACACATTTTTGGAGTAAGAACTACAACTAGGACTACAAGAGACTAATGATCCCACCTCATCCAAATGTACTGGATGGAGCATCATCCATCAATCATCCCAGAGAGAGTACAGTTTCTTCTTTTCATTGAGACTTTGAATAATATTGGTCTCCTTAAGGCTTTATAACCCTTCCTAGCCCATTTCTGGTATTTGACATGATGCCAATTTGTTTATAATGATTATTACCTGAACATATTGCATTAAGTCCTATTGTATCGGCAATACCTTTCTACAGGGACTAGACAAGCTTTTAGTACAGAAGAATGACAAAAAATCTGAATTTAAAATGGAAATTTCAAATAAAACTGAACTTTAAATTGAAGACAATATATTAAAATAAAAATCAAGATTCAATGTAATGCCAAAAAATGAAACTACAGCTCTTGATCAAAATAAAAGACCACTTAAAAATGATGAAATTCTTTGATTTTACCAAATTGAAAACCTCTGGAATATAAGCAAGAGGAAGATGGATGATCACAAGCCATCAAACCACCAAACTGAACTGCTTGAATTTTTGCTCCAGGAGTAAAGCAGCATAAAGTTATCCAAAAGCAGTGTGTAAGACTGGTGGAGGAGAACATGATGCTGAGATGCATGAAAACTGTGATTAAATGTTTTATTTTATTCCACAAAATATTAACTCATTTCTGAACTCTTAAAACTTTATGAATATGAACTTGTTTTCTTTGCATTATTTAAGGTCTGAAAGCTCTGCATATATTTTTTTATTTGCTATTTCAGATATGTCTCAAATAAATATTTTCTGCATATAAATGCTGTAAATGGCCTTTTTTTGGAATTTGGGAGAAATGTTGTCTGTAGTTTATAGCATAAAAGAACAATGTTCATTTTACTCAAACATAAACCTATAAATAGCAAAATCTGAGAAACTGATTCTGAAACTGAAGTGTTACAGAGAATGAAAAAACCTGTTGAAAAACATCCTGTTTAAGTGGATGATGTGCAGAAATAGAAATAGAATAAACATCACTGTACAATGGCTTTTAAATAGATTTCTTTTAAAAAGAATATGTCACTATTGATGCATGTGGTCCGTGTTAAAACATCATTTTTTGATCCTGTCTTTTTTTAAATATTTAAATCTAATATTGCATTAAATGTAATATTACTTTTACCACATCGCTAATAGCTACATTGCTACTTCTTTTATTGGTGTGTATTTCTGGATGTATCTTCAATGCAAAAATCTAAATCTTAGCAAGTGAAATTTTCTAAATTTAAGGCAATAAATCTTAATTTTCTTCTCTGATAAGACTTTTTTTGTCTTACTAAGCATTGTGTAAGTGTTAGATTATTTTGCTTATTTTATGGATAATTATCTTAATCATTCTTACTTAGAATTTGTACCTTATTTTAAGTCATTTGAACTCAAAATAAGCACAATTAATCAGCAATCAAGTTATTCTGATTCTTGTGTCCAAAAACAGTGACTTTTTTGCTTGATTTAGGTGTTTCTTCACTCATTTTGAGACTTTGCCGTTGCTTTTTGTAAGGAATCTTACTAAGAACATTTTGGTTACCCCATTGGCAGATTTTTTCGCTTAATATACATAAATTTGTCTTAATTTGCATATATTTTGTCTAGTTTTTGCCAATGTATTTTTTGCAGTGTATCAGTGTCTCTAGTAGTATCTTTTTAGTGTCTATGAAGTGTACTTGTTTTTTAAGGTTAAGGTTAAGGACTCGTATTTTCTATTTCATTTATTCGGCTCTCTCTCCCTCTCTCTTTCTCTCTCTCTCTCTCTCTCTCTCTCTCTCTCTCTCTCTCTCTCTCTCTCTGTGATGTATACGTCCCCCTGCCCCATGCCAAGTCCCACCCAGCCCCGCTCTCTCGCTGGTTCCCACAGGCCTGGCGATGGCCAGCACATGACAGACGCTCTAAACCCCCCGCATTAATGGAAGGAAATGGCATTCGATCTCCATTTGATCTCCTAATCATTTCTACTGAAATGATAATTACCGTTCTCAGAATCCTCCCACTGAGAGAGCATAACTCGCATAAAATAAAACCCAGCTTTCTCTCGCGCTCTTTCACTCTTTCATTCTCGCTACAGTAGAAATTACACCTCCATCAACACGCCATAGTCCTGCACAACAAACTCATACTGTATTACTTTCACTTTTCTGATCGCCTAATCACTCGCTTGCTTTCTTTCACCCTGACTTTCTCTCTCTCTCTCGCACAATCTTTTACTTCTTTACTCTTTCACTCTTAACTTGTAGTTTCTGAGACTGGTAACTCTGATGAGCTTATCCTTTACAACAGAGGAAACTCCCGCTCTTCCTTTCCTGGGGCGGTCCTGATGAGTGCCACTGCCATCATCATAACGTTTTCGATGGTCTTGCTGATGATTATTCCGAAACCATTTTTCTTTACTTCGTTGAGTATTTCTCAAATAGAGCTATTCACTGTAGACCAACTCTACTTCTACCTCTCTCTCTCTCTCTCTCTCTCTCTCTCTTTCTTACTCTTTCACTCTCGCTACAGTAGAAATAACACCTGCATCAACATGCCATATTCCTGCTCAACAAACTCATACTGTATTACTTTCACTTTTCTGATCGTCCAATCGCTATATTGCTTTCACCCGACTCATTTTCTCTCGTGCAATCTTTCACTTCTTTACTCTTTCACTGTTAACTTGTGGTTTCTGAGACTGGAAACTCTGATGAGCTTATCCTGTACAACAGAGGAACTCCCGCTCTTCCTTTCCTGCGGCGGTCCTGATGAGAGCCAGTTCTATCATCATAATGTTTTTGATGGTCTTTGCGGCTGAGGCTACTTTCAACACTCAACAAATTCATACGTATTCTTTCCCTTTTCTAATCGGCTGATCACTTGCTTTCCTCCTGGCTGTGCAAGGTCTCTCACTCTTTCTCTCTCTTTTTCTCTCTTTCACTCTCTTGTACTCGCTACAGTAGATATTACACCTCCATCAGAACACCATAGAACTCTTACTGTATTTCTTTCTCTTTTCTGATCAGCTGATCAGAAAAGTGTGAGAAGCTTTGTTAATTTGCAGGTTCTGAGGCTGGTAACTCTGATGAATTCATCATGTGCAACACAGGAGACTCTTGCTCTTCCTTCCTTTTATCTCTCTTTCTCACTCTCTCACTTTCTCTCTCTCTCCTTTTTTCTGTTTTACTCTTTCGCTCTCGCTACAGTAGAAATTACACCTCCAATAACAAGCCATAGTCCTGCTCAACAAACTCTTACAAACATGTCTCTCCCTTTTTCCCTCTCTCTCTGTCCCACTCTCTCACTCTCTCTTTCTCTCCGTCACTCTTTCGCTCTTTCTTACACCTCCATCAACACACTAGTCCTGCTCAACAAAGTCCTGCTCAACTCATACTGTATTTATTTCACTTTTCTGATCAGCTGATCACTTCCTTTCCCTCTTTCTCCCTCTCTCTCTTTATCTCTCTCTCTCTCTCTAACACTCTCTCACTCTTTCACCATCACTACAGTACAAATTACACCTCTATCAACACACCATAGTCCTGCTCAACAAACTCATACTGTATATCTTTCTCTTTTCTAATCAGCTGATCACTTGCTTTCCCTCTTTCTCTCTCTCTCTCTCTCTCTCTTTCTTGATCTCTCTCACTCTATTTCTCTCTCTCTTTCACTTGTTTGATCTCGCTACAGCACCAATTACACCTCCATCAGCACACCATAGAACTCTTACTGTATTCCATTGTCTCTTCTGATCAGCTGATCGCTTGCTTTCCCTCTTTCTCTCTCTCTTTCTTGCTCTCTCTCTATCTCTCTCTGTCTTTTAAACTCTCTCTTTCTTTCTCTCTCGATCCCTCTCTTTCACTCTCACTACAGTAGAAATTACACCTCCATCAACACGCCATAGTCCTGCTCAACAAACTCATACTGTATTTCTTTCTCTTTTTTAATTAGCTAATCACTTGATTTCTCTCTCTCTCTCTCTCTCTCTCTCTCTCTCTCTCTCTCTTTCTCTCTCTCTCTTTCTTGCTCTCTCTCTCTTTATCTCTCTGTCTTTTAAACTCTCTCTTTCTTTCTCTCTGGATCCCTCTATTTTACTTTCACTATAGTAGAAAGTACAGCTCCATCAACACACCATAGTCCTGCTCAGCAAGCTTAAACTGTACTTCTGTCTCTTTTCTGATCGGCTAATCACTTGCTTTACCTTTTCCTCCCTTTCTCTCTTTCTCTCTCTCTATCTCTTTCTTGCTCTCTCTCTATCTCCCTCTCTCTCTCTCTATTTCAATCCCTCTCTTTCACTCTCACTATAGTAGAAAGTACAGCTCCATCAACACACCACAGTCCTGCTCAGCAAACATATACTGTACTTCTGTCTCTTTTTTGATCGGCTGATCACTTGCTTTACCTTTTCCTCCCTTTCTCTCTTTATCTCTCTCTCTCTCTTTCGCTTTCACTCTCTCTCTCTCTCTCTCTCTCAATCCCTCTCTTTCACTCTCACTACAGTAGAAAGTACACCTCCATCAACACGCCATAGTCCTGCTCAACAAACTCATACTGTATTACTGTCTCTTTTCTGATCAGCAGATCACTTGCTCTCTCTCTTTCTTTCTCTCACTCTGTTTCTCTCTCTCTATCTCTCTCAGATGCACACTCATGCTCGCACGCCCATGCACACAGCCCCCTCGGTCTGCTGGCGACTGCTGTCTGTGATTCTTTTCAACTGACATAATCCTGATTGATTCGTTCAGCAGATAAAAACTCAGTCCACTTGTGCCCTTTACCGCGGGAACATAATACCAGGCTTTATTCTGCAACAATGTCACATAATGGCGTCGGAATGCGCGGAGGGGGGGAGAAAAAAGTCCACGTCTTAAATGACTGTGACACTCTGTGGTCTAATGTAAGAGAAAAGGAAAAGAGAGAGAGAGAGAGAGAGAGAGAGAGAGAGAGGAAAAGCAGAGAAAAATCATTAAGCGCAGATTACCAAAGTGTCCCACTGCTAACAAGGTCAGAGCAGGGTTATTGTAAAAGTTACCATTGTCGGTTTCTCTTAAACGCTGGCGCTTCAGATTTCGCCTCTGATGAGATTCAGAGCTCCAGATCCTCCTTCTCATCTCCGCCCATCATCCCCCCTCCTCCCAACGTCGCCCCGCCATCCTCTTATTTTAAAAAGGAACCTTTTGTTTGACAACAGGAAGCGATGAGGTCACTTTTTGTTCATCAGGGCTCATTTGAGTATGAATCATGCTTTTTATTTCGCGGCGCTTGACGTGGGGTGAGCCGGGCTTCGCTTAAATAGGCCAAACACACACACACACTCGTTCGCTTGCTCACTTCCCCTCTACACACACACACACATATATACACACATTTAGAAACACACACACACAGAGAAACACACACACACTCACACAGATGGTGGCTGTGAGGTTAGCCATGTGCCATGTTTCAGTTAAGTGTCTTCTGTGATCGCTGCACATGCACACACAAAGAAAAAAGAGAGAGAGAGAAGAAAGAAATAAAAAGACATGAAAAAACAGAAAAAAGAGACAGCACAGACGATTTTACCTCCGCCAAGTTCACTCCAAAAGCACAGGACACAACCAGGCCTTTCCTAAACAACAGCTCTAATCAGTCACATTAATTATTTTTAGCTCTTAATTATCAGTGCCTACTGTTCACTATTCAGCATTTCTTTAATGTATTTGTAAGTAAATGCTTTAAACTATTTAGTAACTTAGTAAGTTAATTAATTAGTTAATTAATAATAATTACTCAAATATTTATTACTGTAAATTATATCTAACAATAAGTGTCTCCAATAACTATGTAATAACACAATAATAATCCATATACTAACATTGTAACTAACATGTTACAGGTTATGTATGTAATTACACATGTGATTTGGTGGAATAAGTATGCAACACATGGTATGTAATTTTTATACGTGTGTAATTACATAAACTGTACTTTTAACTGTAATTAACCTCTAACAATCTGTACTTCCCTAGTAGTTACACTGTTATTACATGGATTGTTAATGTGTAATAATACAGTTATTACAGAAACCAATCATAAAGTGAGGTATACTTTTTGGGAGGATTTCTTTAGTTATTTTTTATAAATTTATTTTTTCAGAAACGACTTTAAAGAACTTAACTACTGTAAATTACTCAGTAATTATTATAGTTAGTATCTATATCAAAACCTAGTATCATTTATTATTCAGTAATTACTGTTAATTACTATGTTAATCAGTAATGATTATACATGGTCCTGTAACAACATTATGTTCCTCAAGACTTTTATTATTTATTTAGTAACTTCTTTTAGACATTTCTCCCAAATTTCAAATAAAATATTGTAATTTAGAGCATTTATGTGCAGAAAATGAGAAATGGCTAAAATAACAAAAAAAAAAAAAGTGCAGAACCTTCAGACCTCAAATAATTCAAAGAAAATAAGTTCATATTCATAAAGTTTTAAGAGTTCAGAAATCAGTGGAATAAATTTAGTGGAATAACCCTGTTTTTTAATCACAGTTTTCATGCATTTTGGCATCATGTTCTCCTCCACCAGTCTTACACACTGCTTTTGGATAACTTTATGCTGCTTTACTCCTGAGTTTTTCAATTTGGTAAAATCAAAGAAACGAACTACATACTATGTTATGGAGAACCCATGTCAGATATGTTCCACTAGTAGCAGAGGGCATGTACTCTAGACCTCCCCTCTCACGCCCTCTCTCTCTCTCTCTCTCTCTCTCTCTCTGTAGTATGTATTGTATTAATTGGGAGCTCTAATCTAGGGGAGTCGGGGTCCCAGGAGCTGCTGCTGGTATTATTCGTGAGAGCGTCACTCTCGCGTACTAATTTTGCATGGCATGGCGCTGCACGGGGAAACGCACCCCCGAACGCCATGTCTGAGTCAGTCAGCCAGCACCAGACGAGCTCCCCTTAGAGTGACACTGTCAGTCACTCTCGCGCAGAGCGAGAGGGAGCAAGAGAGAGAGCGCGAGAGAGAGAGTAAAGAACAGGGGGAACAGAGGAGGGCCTTTTATCCCACTTGGTGGGACCTGTCAGTGCCACCTTCTCTCATGTCCCCCACCAGCTCTTACACAGCAGCTATCAGAGGGAACCTGACATTCGCGCCTCTCGTTTCCGGGGGGAGGAATCATATTAGAGAGGGGTCCCTCACAGGAGAGCAGTATAGCAGCAGCAGCAGCTACCAGCTACATACTCCACGTACTCCACCCCTTCTCTTAGATCACGCTCTAGAGACTGCTCTTTCATAAGAGTGGTGTCAGAGAATGCGCGAGAGCAAAAGCAAATGCGAGAGAGAGAGATAGTGTGTATGTGTGTGCATGTGTTTTAAGTTACAAGAATGTAGGTTGACAGACTTTGGCTTTCAAAATTGTGTGACACGTAAAAAAGGAATGATTTAAAGCCGTTTTAAAGATGGATACGAGTGACACGGCTCGTGTCGCGCGAGTGTAAGCTTTCGCGCAACTCTAAAAGACCTTAAAGCTTCTATAGAGACATCACAAATATGCCTTATGGCACCTCCTACGACGCCTCTCTCTCTTCTTTCTCTGCTCTTACACTTTTTTGGACGCTTAAACAGCTTCGAAAGGGAATGCCACACAGTTTGACGCATGCTGTCACTCTCGCGCTCTAGCTCTCGCGCTCGGCAGCCGACGTCAGCAGGATGGAAAATCACGAGAAAATCACGGGAAAATCACCAGCACCTGGCTGTTTTCTTTCGTTTTTTTCTCTTTTTTTCTTTTTTTAAATGTGATTTCGCCTGCTTCCCTGCTGGTCTCCAATGATTCAACAGTTCCCGCTCCAACATCTGCTACTTACTCTTACTGGGTCTCAATTAAGAAGGCACTATTTATGAATCCGCACCCCCCCCCCCCCCTCGCTCCACTCACAACCCCCCACCATCCCAAACCCCGCCGACTTATTTACGTTTCGATTTTTCCGCATATGTGCCGCGAGTGGCGGCCAAAAACAGGCCCCTCTCGCGCTCGACTCGCAGATGTTTCCAGAGAGGGGCCAAAGGGTGGGCGTCCCCTCGCGCCCAGTCCCGACGCTATAAGGAGAAGAAGAAGAAGCTTCTCCACAAAAAAAGACACAAAAAGAGGGAGTGATTTAGGGGCCAGAAGATTTGCAGATCTCCCGATGATGCTGAGGAGGAACGTCGGGGGGGAGAAAAGAGAAAGCGACGGTCCGGTTGCGAGAATGGCGAAAGCAGAGTGGCTGCTCCAGCTGATTTAAGAGGCCTGCTTTAATTGACTGGAAATTCTTTCACTAACTCGACATCTGTAGCGAGCTTTCCAGGCACTGTGTGTAAAGCTATACTTATACACACACACACACATATACACACTTATACACACATATACACACTCACATACACACACACGGGCGCTCAGATAGATAGGTTTACCATACATCTGCCGAGTGGAAATGATACTGTTCTTAAAGCAGCCGTAAAGTCAGCCATGGACGGACACGTAGTCTAGAATATATGGATCGTATATGGCAAGTTTATACACAGAGCATAGAAAGCATTGGAAAATATGGATTTCTTAACAATGGCACAGGCCTAGAACCAATGATATGAAGGATAATGAGATTGGCTGATGAACTGATGAGATGGAAACTAAATACTTAATCCTTAGTAAGAGTTTATTAAAGTAAGTCCTTATTAAAGACTGTTAAATTAGTGTATAGTTACATAAGGTTACTAGAGTACAGTACTACCCCAGCCTCCCATCTCTATGAATGGTAAAAAGGCTTGGCTTTTTCCGGCTACTGCGTATGCGCAGATCTCCTCATCAATGCCCCACTTCTACACTGTCAAGTTGTGCTGCCTTGTCAAACCAAGCTTCCCTAGTGCTTATTAAAGGTCTCTGTAAAATGCAGACTCAACTGGAGATTACACAAGACAACTAGCACTAACTAGCCCTCTGTGTAAACAGAGCTGTTAGCGCCTCCTTAGCTAAAGCTCCTAATGCTGTAGCCTGGGTTAAGCTCCGCCTGTGGGTGGTCGTGAGCCGAGATGGTCGAGGCCATGAACTCACTGGTTGACGTAGACACCCTTACGTCTTTCTGATCAACTCGTATTTCTGAGGATTTTCTTTTACGAGATACTGCAGACAAGCATACATATACAACTCAGAGAGACCTATAGTATTATACAAAGAACAAGAAAAAGTAGTTTTAGCGGAATGAAACCTTAAAAAGTAAGTCTTTATTAAAGACTTACAAAATTAAAGTCGCTTCTAATCTGCACTGTATAGTTACATAAGGTCACTAGGGTGGGAAAAAGACTTGGCTCATTCAGGCTACTGCGTATGCGCAGATCTCCTTATCACTGCCCCACTACTACACTGCACCTCCTCCTCTGATTGGCAATTTTGGTCTTGTGCTATTGGTCACATTAATAGACACTCTGTACTCACAGAGTGAGTACTCTGTACAGTTCTTTGTAGATTTTTTTTCACTAAGTCTGATTTTAACATGTATTGGTACTTGTGGCCCATGTGGTTTTAGCACAAAATCTCCCCCATCATACCTTTATAACCATTATAACCATCATAAATCAGTGTCTCAGTATATACGTGTGTAAACTTTTAAAGCAATATTTGTTTTAAACCTTCTAAAGCTTCTAATGTTTTAAAACAAAGATTTTTAAACCCTTCAGATCTTGCATCCATTACAATGGACATCATGTATTTTCTTTTATCATGAACCAGCCAATGAACAAGTTTATAAACCGTAATAGTAGTAACAGTTCATTTTTACTTATTTATTTATGTATTTATTTTACTGTTTAGGGATGGTTTACGAAAAAAAAGGTCAATATGAAATATAAAATACTTCACACAGACTTCCAATGCAATGAAAACAATAATGATAATAATAATTATAATACAAATATATTAAATATTGTTTTGTTAATTGGATTTATTTACTATATGGATTGTATAGTGGAATGTTAGGGTCTTCTTTTATGTGCATTACAGGCAAAAAACACCATTTTTACTTTTTTTTTCCATCATTGGAAATAATTCAGGTCTGAAAGGGTTAATAAGATATCATAAATCAAATGTACTTAAACAAACAGATGATCAGAGGTTTAATGATTAAATGTATGCTCTGTGTATACTTTATTTCCCATGAATTTTTGATAAACTAATAACTTTTAGTACTTTTTAGCTCCTGTATCACCTGTTACTCAACTTTATTGCACCCTACTAGTGTATATAGGTCTATTCTGTGGCCTTGTTTAGTTTAGTTAAGCCTGGGCCTGTTCTAATCCTTAAACCCACTTTTAACCCTGTTTTAGTTTAATAACAGATGTAAAACAACCCCCTCAGACCTTCAGACTTAACTCAGCTCCCTTCATTTGGGTGTAATTTACAAGCTCGGAGTAGCAGAGCGAACACATGTGGAATTGTACGGCTTATTATTACTCAGTGCTGGAAATATGCACTGACTGGGCCTGATAGTAGGACAGGGGGGTAGTTTTGTAATACACGCTTCTACACACTTGAATACACACTTGAATACACACTTGTACACACTCAAATACACACACTCACAAACACACATACACTCCCTAAAATAGACAGAGCTTAAGAAGTGTGTGGAGAAGAACGCGGTGGCACGGTTTGATTAAATAGCCCACGTGCGGCTCTTGTAAGCAGTTAATACACTCGCGCGGACGCAGCACTCGCGCGTACGCAGCTCTCGCGCCTGCACAAACAAGAGCCGGACACAATTACAGAGAAAAAAGGCGAGCTACGATTTCAAGGTACAAAGAAATAAACATCTGGTCATTCACGAACACGGAAAAAAAGAAGAAAAAAGGACAAAAATGGGCAATGAACTTCGCAAAGCTTAAAAAGTGAAGGAGGAGATTTATATATCCCTCCGCCGCCCGCGGAACCTGTTTACTTTCTTATTTATTCAACTATGAGAGGTAAGACTTTGTTAGAATATGAAATGTCAAACTATTTACGCTCAGGCATAAGCACTTACGGCTATGACTCTTTGGGTTTGACGTGAGCGTAAACAGCCGCAGATCAGACTGCTTTGTCCCAGACCATCCTCCGTGAAGAGATGATGGATATGGCAGCCTTTTCCCATGCAAACAGAGGATACAGTGAATATAGAGAATACTACGAATAGAGAGAATACAGAGAATACTTCAATACATCCACATTTTATAAGTTTTCTATCTTTTCTGCTTGAAAATCTCAAACGATCCTTAAAAAACATGCTTTTGGATTTTTTTTGGGTTCACTACTGATGGGCGAAACCATTACCCATATGATTTTACTAAGTAAAAAAATTACACTTTGTGGCAAAAACTAAATAAATACTACTAATAATACTAATACCAATAATAGTCTGTTGTACAAAACAAACAAAAAAATGCCATTAATTAAAGCATGTCAACCTACAATATGATAAAATCTCAATTAAAAGACATGCTACTAAAATATAGTCAATATAGAGAATACAGAGAAAATACAAAAAAAAAAAAACAGTAAAATACTTCAATACATCCACATTTTATATGTTTTCCTTCTTTTCTCTTTGCAAATCTTAAACGATCCTTAAAATCTGGCCTTTTGGATTTTTTTTGGTTCACTATTGATGGACAAAACCATTGTCCATATTATTTTATCAGTGCATAAAGGACATAAACTCAAAATTACAAAAACTAAACTACATCGCAAAGTTCATGTTTAATTGCATAAAAAAAACCATGAACTTTGAGTATTTCAGGTAATTTTGTGTTTCTGAGGTAGCACTTTAAAATAAGGCTCCTTTATAAAGGGTTAATCATAGTCTATGAGGTTTATGAGTTTATTAATGTTTAGTAATTAGGTTGTAAATACTTTATAAGCCATTAAGTAGTTAGGTAGTTACTTCATATAATACTCATCCTACTTTTTTTTTTTCAAATCAGTCAGTATTAACATATTTAATAAAATAACAATATGGGAAGTCAGTTTAGTTTTTATTTTATTTTGTTGTGTTTTATGTTATGTTAATATATTAATGATTTGACTGATTTGAAAAAAATATATAAAAATAAAAAAAGAATAATCAAAGTAGGATGGAATGGATGCTAAGGTGGATGCTAAGATGTTGCTAAGTAGGGGATCTGGTTGGTTATGGATTATCAAAATAAATCCTGAAAAATATGTATTAAAGTCCCTTAGATAGCATCCATATGATTTATGATGATGTATTTAAAGACACTTATTGTATTAAATTGAATCAGTATGCTGTAGTTTATTTTGTTTTATACACATTTATCATATAATAGAGGATATAATATATAATTTGTATGACCTTTGTATGACCTTGGATTTGTGATTGGAAACACCAGCTGTGTACACAATTAAAATAAAACAAATTTGTGTATTTTTCAATGCCTGATTTGGACAAAATAATGGAAACGAATGATTGTCAGACTAATTGAACCACATATCCTGATCCAAACTGATCAAATCTGACTATAAACATACTTTTTTAGGAATGATATTGGGAGCATAATGCATCACAGTGAGTTTTATTAATTATTAATGGCTGTAGTGAACAGTGTTTATGACAGTGGGGAGCTGGTTATAATAATAATAATCATAAGCAGGGACGGAGTTGAGTTCGGTGGGAGACGGCCACGACTCTCTCTCTCTCTCTCTCTCTCTCTCTCTCTCTCTCTCTTTTTTTTTTTTTTTTTTGAGAATCATTACTTTGTGTGCTCCTCTAATTAAGGCTTCATAAATTACCCAGAAGGCCCGGTCTGGCCGCTGATTGCTCTCTGTCTTGGCCCACATTGTGCCCTTGGTGGAGAGGCAGGAACTGTGAGTGTTCTCCCGAGCGGAGTGATTGTTTAGTTTACACAGAGATCTGACCAGGGTAACAACCCGGCCACTGCTGAATAACACTGTAATAATAATAATAATAATAATAATAATAATAATAATAATAATAATAATAATAATAATAATAATAATAATAATAATAATAATAACTCTATCTTTATTGACGTAAAAAAACATGCTGTAACAACAATACTAAGACTATAAAAAAAATCATATCCTTTTATCCCTAAGAATAAAAAAGAAATAAATTAAAGTAAGACCATCAAAAATAAAAAGCAAGAGTTCCCTTTGTTGCAGAGGAGAAGTTAATCAGAGTTATACATATACAGACCTTAAATTCAGTGTTTTGTCATTATATTAAAATATAGAATCATTTAAATATATATATATACATATATATATATATATATATATATATATATATATATATATATATATATATACATATTTTTTTCTTTTTTTTCTATATTTTAACAGCTGTGCTGAACTCATCAAGAGTTCATTTCACAAGTAAGTCAGACCGTCAAAATTGTTATAATGATGAAACTGGCCCTCATCAGGCCCCAGGAAAGGATAGAAAGCAACAGTTCCATCTGTTATGCAGGATAGGTTTATATATATCTGTACAGCTGTGCTGAACTCGTCAAGAGTTAATTACTCAAGAAAGTAAGACCATCAAAAATGAAAGACGTTATGATGATGAAACTGGCACTCATCAGGCCCGCCCCAGGAAAGGATAGAAGAGCAAGAGTTCCCTTTGTTGCACAGGATCATCAAGTTCATCAGAGTTACCAGACATAGCTTTATTGATATTGATTGTTATACTACTGTTACTACTAATGTATAAGATTACTACTAATAATAAGAATATTAGTATAGTAATAATGTAACTGATTGCTAAAAAAAATTGCTGTCTAAGGATGACACTGCAATAAAAAATAGATATTATATGCAAAATTAAAAATGGAATAAGATGGAATAAAGTTAAAGTTAAAGTTGTTTATTGCTATCCGAGGATGATATTCTTATACTAGCATTACTACTAATAGCACTATAAAAAAAACTACTACTACTACTACTACTAATAATAATAATAATAATAATAATAATAATAATAATAATAATAATAATAATAATAATAATAATAGTAATAATAATAATAAAAACCAATTGCTTTTCTTTTTTTTTTCTTTTTTTTACCCTTTTTTTCCCTGTAATTCCATCAATTCCCCTCAGTTTTGTTCTCTGCTTTCAGCTCCCGTTGTTTTTTTGTCAGGCGAATCCATAACATTCTTTTTTGTTCCACTTCAATCTCCCCCTTTTTCCCAAGCCTAAGAAACTTCAGACATGAGAACCATTAGCGGCCTCTAATATAAAACCAGCCAAATATACCTGGGATTATAAGTCATTGACAAATAACCTTGCTGATAGATGCGAACTAGATTCTGTTCAAAGCACTCCGACAGCCTCAAAAGAGATTAGCGCAGTTCTTATCAGGTCAGCGGTGTCGCGGGGGAAATGTGTTTAAAGTCACATTGATTTATTGAAAGATTTTCCAATAAGAATACCTCTCTCAACTCTCCAACAAGAAAGACTGTGTCTCTCTTTCTGTGTGTGTGTGTGTGTGTGTGTGAGAGAGTGTGTGTGTGTTGCGGATTTAATGTAATGAGTGTGAACTTGAGAGCTGCATTACAAAATAAAAAAAAAAAAAGAATGTGGTTAAAAAAAAAGAGAAAAGAGAGAAAAAGAAAGAAGAAGCAAAATTTGAACCCGGTTCTGATGAACTGAATAAAAGAATAAAAGTAAAAAAAAAAAAAAAAAAAAACGTTTTACTATTTAGAGAACTGTGCCTTTTTGCCATCAATACTTTCAAAAAGTACTTAATTAGTGATTAAAAATATTTTTTGCACTATGCATGCATGTGTCCACCTTGTCACTGGAAATTGCGCAACATGATGGACAATTTTAGTATAAATTACCATTTTAGTACATTTTTATCGCATCAGTGTGGAAAAAATGAGAAATATTATGTTAAAATCAATTAATATTATAAATTGATGAAAATGCATTGAGTTTAGATTAAAGGTTGTGTTGTCACTGATGTCTAGGGCAACTTTAGTAAAGGGGCGTGGCTTCTAGGAATTTGTTAGACAAAGAGGTTTATACTCAAAAATCTTTATATTATTTTCTATTTTTAAATGAAAAAAAAAAATAGCTACAATGAAAAGACTTGCCTATTTTTTATAAGTTTTGATGATATTGTTTTTTTTTTATGAATGATACGACTAAAAATACTAAAAAAATAGAAATTATTTATTTACCTCATTATTGTATAAGTCACTTTAGATACAGTTGTCCACTAAATGCAATGTTATGTAATATAAAATACAAAAAAAAAAAGAAAACTGTACAAAATATACACAGACTAGTGAAAAAAAGTGACTATTAACATTCCTCTATATTTAAAGTTTTTTTTCAGCATATAAAAATCCTCAATCCATAGTGCCATAGTGGGTATTATACTGTATAAACCGTATATATAAAGTAGTGAAAAAATTTCTCTATATATTTGACATATTAATATAATGAATGCTCTATTTGAGTACAGTGTTTGCATGAAAATTTAAACTTACTTTAAACTTACTATTTTGCATCACATGAAAGGCACATGATATTGAACCATATATATATATATATATATACAGTATATATATATATATATATATATATATATATATATATATTTTTAAATAGAACATAATTATTGTTCTAAAAAGTATAAATACACATTTATACCTTTATTATACACACATTTACACACACTGACAGCGCAGCTCACTACAGATCCTTTATTTTAACTTACTTTAAACATACTATTTTGCATCACATATGTATATATGGTATATATATGGTATATATATGGTATGTATGGTATATATATATATATATATATATATATATATATATATATATATATATATATATATATATATATATATATATACATATATTTATGTATATAAATATATATAAATATATGTATATATTTATTTATTTATTTTTTTAAATAGAACATAATTATTGTTCTAAAAAAAAGTAAAAAATACACACCTTTATTATACATACGTTTACACACACTGACAGCACAGCTCACTACAGATCCTTTATTTTAACTTACTTTAAACTTACTATTTTGCATCACATAAGAGGCACGTAATATTGAACCATGTATTGATGAACAATATATATATATATATATATATATATATATATATATATATATATATATATATATATATTTCAATTTTTTTATAAGTGAAAGCAAAAATAGAACATTATTATTGTGCTTTAAAAAAACGCTAAACACACGTTTATTATACACACGTTTACACACACTGACAGCACAGCTCACTACAGATGCTTCATTCTTTCATGGTGCCGCTCGTTTCACTCATTTCTCACTACTACCTTCTTAACAGTAATCAGGGCTTTTTTTTCAGGCTGATTCTGTGGGAACCGGCGGACCTGATCATTTTCCTCAAACAGACGAGGGAGAAAAACCTGGGATGTCACTCGACAGCACTGTCAGAGAGATGTCGTCGTTATCAACCCCCCTCCCCTCCCTCACAATCTCTCTCTCTTTCTCTCTCTCTCTCTCTCTCTCTCGCACTCCTGCTGCTTCGTTTGATCTCAGAGGTCCGCTGGAACCCTGGAAAGCTATCCCGGCATTCTCGGGCCCGTCGGAGCCCCGTGGTGAACCTTCTGGAAGCAGCCGTGTGTCCAGGCTGTAACCCTCGCCACCGACATCGCTAACTCTGCCACGCAATCTGTCAGGGACTGCACCTTAACACACCGCGCTCAACCCGCCGCACGCAAGCCAAGCCGCCGCACGCCGGCAAACCGACACAAATCCCTGCCTGAGCGAGCGCCGTGCACCAGCCACCAGATCCTGCAGGAGGACCTGCGGTATCCTGGCCGTCAAACCGAGACCATTCAGAGCATGCGAGAGACGGGGTACACTCAAATAAAAGAAATACATACAATATTAAAGGTGACTTTCTTACACAAGGTCCCAAGGTGACAGGGTGGACTTCTAGGAAATCGACGGACATTAAGGTTCACAGTAAATATCTTGAATTTCTACAATGAAAAAAACAAAGACTTGCCTGATTTTGAATTTAAACAACAGTTTCATCAAAAGTTTAGGAAAATGTTATATGTTATATGTTAATAATTGTGTTATTTAGTATAATTACAAGAATTAAGAGTCAAACATATTATATATAGCTCTGGAAAAAAAAAAATCTTTGATTTTTACCAAAGTTTTCAATTTGCACCAGGAGTAAAGCAGCATAAAGTTATCCAAAAGCAGTGTGTAAGACTGGTGGAGGAGAAAATGATGCCAAGATGCATGAAAACTGTGATTTAATTAATTTCTGAACTTGGAAAAATAAATATTCAAAATGTACTTTGGGTAAAAGCTTCCACTAAATGCAATGTCAAATCTCAAATAAAATAAATACAAATAATATCCAGTTTATAAACATTCTAAATAATCTAGTTTAACAATCATTACAACTGCCCGTTTCATAAATGCTAATGTGGAAATGACATCATACCGATGGGGTGCGAGTAGGTGAAATACTTCTTTTTTTTTTTAATTACTAGTATGTGATCTACAATTTTACCTAAATTATCCTAAGGGGAAAGATTACGTGCTGATGGATTCCAAAAGCCATCAAACCAAAAGCCATGAAATTGCATCAGGAATAAAGGCATAAAGTTATCCAAAAGCAGTGTGTAAGACTGGTGGAGGAGAACATGATGCCAAGATGCATGAAAAAAACTGTGATAAAAACCAGGGTTATTCCACCAAATATTGATTTCTGAACTCTTAAAACTTAAATATGAATATGAACTTGTTGTTTTATTTGCATTATTTGAGGTCTGAAAGCTCTGCAACCTTTTTTCGTTATTTCAGCCATTTCTCATTTTCTGCAAATAAATGCTCTAAAGTCTGAAGCTTTTTTAGCCATAATGCATAATTCCTCAAGCTCGGACTGAGTTTATTGGTATTAATGTATGAAATGTTATAAAGACAGCTATTAATGCATTATGATCACAATTCATGATGCATAATAAACATGGCTATCATGGGTCATGTTTATAATGCCTAATGAATGCATTATAACGTGTTATGAATGTGTTTATAGAGTCTTAGAAAGATGACGTTCATAAAAAGTGTTGCTCCGTATTTTTATTTGGAATTTTGGGAGAAATGTTGTCTGTAGTTTATAGAATAAAACTACAATGTTAATTTTACTCAAACATAAACCTATAAATACCAAAATAAGAGAAACTGATTCAGAAACTGAAGTGCTCTCTTCATTTTTCTAAAGAGCTGTATATCAGTTTAAGGACCTACATGTTGATACTAAATAAAATAAGTCAGGATTTGATGCCTACGATGCAAAGACATGATGATGCAATAGGCTCTAAGGCTCATCCAGCTTTAACTCACTTCTTTTCCAGCATCATTTTCCCCCCCGAATCAAACCCACTCCATCAAACCGGCTTCCTCACGCAGTAATAGCTATTCTCCAAGGTACTAGCACGGTCAACAACAGGAGCGGGGTAATATTTTTATGTTATCGGTAACACTCCCACGTTTGTTTTCATAGCCACTCAAAGGCCGGAGCTTGGGGATGACAGGAAATGGCAACGTTTGTTTGAATCCCCACATGCCCAAACCCCCCCCACCCCCTCCGTCCTCTCCGCCGCCACCTCCCCGGCTGCAAAGGAACGTGGGAGGACCCGTGGTGCACAATGATCTCTTGTTCAGATGGAAGGGCTTTGTGCATTCATCTATAACTGCCCGCCATGCAAAGATAACCAGGCAGTCTGATGATCGATAAATAAATAGCAGACAGAGCGAATAAAAAAAAAGAAAAGAGAAAACAATAAAAGGGAGAAGAATGGAGATAGATGGAGGGATGTCTGACTGTGGCCTCTTTTTTATTATTCATCCTCCTCTTTAGAACTATAGAGCATCATTGTGTAACATTCACTTTTGTTACAATAAAAAAAGAATAAAATATATAAAGAACAAAAAACAAGCTCTAAATGAAATCAGTTCAGTTTAAGTCATGGTTTTGCGTTTTAGAATCCACACAAAATAGTAAAAATACTTACCTAAACCACATACTAAAATTACTAACATGAGTTAAAATACAGTTAACATCATAGTCTTTACATTATGTACATTTTAACAATCATGTTCATCATGTTTACAGGTGCAAGATGTGACAGGATGTTACATAGGCTGTAAGAGCAAGATGAGTAAGATGTAACTTGCTCTTACAGCCTACAACACTGACGCCAGGCAAGCACTATTTAATATACTGCAAATTATACAGCTCTGAAAATAATACAAATAAATAAGAGATCACTTCGTTTTTTGTTAATCAGTTTCTCTGATTTTTCTTTTTATATCTATAAATGTTTATGTTTGAGTTAAATAAACGTTTGGTTCTATTCTATAAACTACAGACAAAGAGCATTTATTTGCAGAAAAATTAAAATGGCTGAAAAAACAACCAAAAAAAAAAAAAAAAGATGCAGAGCTTTCAGACCTCAAATAATGCAAAAAAAAAAAAAAAACAAGTACATATTAATAAAGTTTTAAGAGTTCAGAAATAATCAATATTTGGTGGAATAACCCTGGTGGTTTTTAATCACAGTTTTCATGCATCTTGGCATCATGTTCTCCTCCACCAGTCTTACACACTGCTTTTGGATAACTTTATGCTGCTTTACTCCTGGTGTAAAAATTCAAGCAGTTCAGTTTGGTGGTTTGATGGTTTGTGATCATTCATCTTCCTCTTGATTATATTCCAGAGGTTTTCAATTTAGTAAAATCAAAGAAACTCTTAATTATTAATTAAAAGTGGTATCTTATTTATTCCAGATCTGTAAGTAAGTAACCATATAGGGAAAGGTAGTATTGGGGGGAATGACTACACATTGACAGTGAGTAAGAAAGAAGGACATGACCAATGAATCGGTAGTAAACTACACTATCATGTGGGAGACTGGGGTTCAATTCCAGGCCTGGGTAAATATAAGGGTGTGCCATATCATATCATACAACATTTCTGAATATGGTGAACAATAGTATACCCTGAAATATGGTGCGATATCACCCACCCCTAATTATCTAATTATTACATCAGGGTACTACTTTTTGTTTTTAGCAAAAGAAAAAATTCACACTGTTCTCATTTCCCATTATATATCTACTAGAGACAGATTATATCTGTCCAGTATCATTTATTTTACTTTAATCCTGGATATATGTGGATATTTGAAGTGCATTATTATTATAAGGATCTTGACATTCTGGATCATAGACTTCTGTTAAAAATCTGATAGAATTATTGTACTTTTTCAATATATCCGTTATCATATTGTATGCAGTGATAAAATGTAATATAATTTTTCATGTTGTTGCAGTAGTGTATTCTTGAAATATATATATATATATATATATATATATATATATATATATATATTATTATTATTATTATTTTTATTCAATGTTTTGTCATATTGCCAAGAGTATCATTATTGAAAAAATATCGTAAAATATTGTGATAATATTTTAGGGCCATATCACCCACCCCTGGTAACTTTGCTGTGCTACACCAATAAGAGTCCTTGGGCTAGACACTTAACACTTGATTGGCTCTCTGCCTGTAATAGAAATGATCTTGTAATTCATCTAAATGCCATATATATATATATATATATATATATATATATATATATATATATATATATATATATATATATATATATATATATATATATATATATATATATATACAGTAGTGTATTGTATTGTACTTTTATTTTAAAAAAATCTAAAAATAAAATACAATAAAAGCGGAAAACAATAGAAAGTTTTTGCCTCATCCATAGCAGATCCTGAACTGAGCCGAGTGCAAAAAGCGAGAGGCGTAAACGATCACAAAAAGCTAATATTTCTTCATTTCCATTTATTTATAAGAGCTGAAATATTTACCCCAGCTCTTTAAAAATGACCGTGTGTGGTTTGCATATGTGCAGTGAGGTTTGCTGATTCAGAGACAAAAGAGACAGAAGGAATGACCTCACCAGCGTCCGTTCATACATGAGGTCACTGCCATCGCATTTATGTTACTCCAGTTATTCCATACCTCATACATCATCAGGCTGGAACAACATGTACACATACTGTATACACACTCTCTCTCTCACACACATAACACACACATGGTCTTCAATTCTCGGTGCGGTCCTGATGAGTGCCAGTTTCATCTTTAGAAAGTTTTTGTTTGTATTTGTGACTGCACTTGAGGATACTGGATATAATATATATGGATATAAATGCATTAAAACATCACTCAAATAGAGCTATTTCCTGTATTTACCAACTCTAACTTTTCACAACTTTACAACTGATGCTCTCAAACACTTTATTAAGAGACAAGAAATTCAAGTAATTAACTCTTGATGAGTTCAGCACAGCTGTTAACTGAAAGCCTGAACTCCAGGTGACTCTACCTCATAAAGCTGACTGAGAAAATCCAGAGAGGTGCTTACTAAATAATTATATATATCATTTTCTTCTTAGTTTGAATGACTTTGTTTTGTGTGTAAGTGCGATACAGTAAAAAAAAAAACTATGGAAAAATAAAAATAAAAATAAAATTAAATAAAATTAAAAACCTCTGGAATATAATCAAGAGGAAGATGGATGATCACAAGCCATCAAAGAACCAAGCTGAACTGCTTGAATTTCTGCACCAGGAGTAAAGCAGCATAAAGTTATCCAAAAGCAGTGTGTAAGACTGGTGGAGGAGAACATGATGCCAAGATGCAAGAAAAAAAACTGTGATTAAAAACCAGGGTTATTCCACCAAATATTGATTTCTGAACTCTTAAAACTTTATGAATATGAACTTGAGGTCTGAAAGCTCTGCATCTTGTTTTTTTTTTTTTTGTTATTTCAGCCATTTCTAAGTTTCTTCAAATAAATGCTCTAATATAATAGATATTTTTATTGAAATTGGGAGAAATGTTGTCTGTAGTTTATAGAATAAAACAACAATGTTCATTTTACTCAAACTTATAGCTCTAAATAGCAAAATAAGATTCAGAAATGGCTTATTAACGTGTAATAACAAGAAACACTAATATTAAATGTAGTATAAAAGTGGTGATGGATAAATGCTAAATGCACTCTTAGCTTTAAAAGATACGACTCATATATTTTTATATATTGTACAAAATGAAGTGCGTAGACACACACACACACACACACACACTGGTAAGCTCAGAGGGAGAAGCAGGGGCTTGTGTATGGCAGTGTATCGCCGAGAAAACAACATCTTCACTGCCTCAAAGCCTGGCAACCCGACGAGAGGATCAAACACACACAGCGTTTGGGTGAAACCGCATCGACAGAATGTCAGGCGCTACAGGGGCTGCAGGAGGGGCACACACACACACACACACACACACACACACACACACACTGTACGACTTACAATCAAAAAACTACACTAAGAGTCTCAATATCTGATCCCTCCTGTGGACTGAGGACTTAGTTTAACCCCTTAACAGACCAGGATTTCTATTCAAACATTACATAAAAAGCTTTCTTATTTGATTAGGAACATTACTGAAAAGCACACTTTGTAACAGAAAATATAAAAATATAAGTAAATCATGAATAAAATCATAAAGTTATCAATATTTTACTGAATATTAATCAACAATTTAATCTCCTCTAAACCTTAGTTTCATTAGTTTTATTTGTTTAGTTTTTACGTCTTTATTTTCAAACCTGCAGAATTTGTGTTTTATTCCTGATTGATTGTTACTGATCTGTAATTATTTAGCGGAGTAGAGAGAAAACAGGCAGCGTCTCTAAGTGTCCAGTAGGAGACTTCAAACCCTCAAATTTTCAGAATGTTAAAAAGTTATTTTACTAAAAAAAAAAAAAAGGGTTTTGTATCACCTACAGCTGTAGCTCGTATACAGGACAAGGCATTTTAAGGTGTTAAATATCATACAAACAATGTGTATCAAGTTTATAATACTATATTCTAGTGGTTAGTGTTTCATTTTAACTTTCACCTTAAAAGGGACTTGTTTTGCCTGTTTTTACACAAGTTAAAATTATTCTCTCACATAAAGATAAAGAGATCTCACCAGCTCTATTCTTACCAGTTTCAGTCTTTTCAGAAAAAGCCGTTTAAGGGCTCTGTCACTTTTATGCAAAAAAAACAAAACACAAACTAGCTAGTTCATGCTTAGCTGCTAAAGCTCTTACATCTCCCTCATCTTCTGACTTGCCATGGACAGTAGGTACAGATCCCTCCCTCAAACAAAGTCTGCAGGCTCCTCCTGCTGTGTACTGCCTGAGGTTCTCTACCAAAATGATCAAAACAGAGTTTCTTCAACTGATCTAGTGGATGGAGCTCTGGTGGAGGTTGACAGGTGTGATGGAGCCAAGATGTTTCTATGCAGTTTCCTTAACATTGTGAAGTTGAGAATAAGGGAGCAATTTCAAGCGAATCATAGAAGCCAATGATTTCAAAAACTATGATTCAACTACCATCCAGGATGGATGGATTTTTTTGGTGTTTGGAGTGTTAATAGGGGCAGTGGAGACCCAAATAGAAACACAAAAGCGTGAAAGGTTTTTGCATAAAAGAGTTTTGCATAAAATGTCCCCTTTAAACAACTTTTAAAATGTAAATAGATTATACAGTTCTTTGATGTAGGTTGGGGTTTCTTGCCTACATATCAGAATGTCTATTTTTGTATTTTATTGGGGTATCGCCACCCCTTTAAGAAAGTAACTTTTGATATCTGTTACATCATAACCTTTACACACTTTTATTTTTAAAGGACTTACTGCTGCATGTTCAGCAATGAAAAATATACATTTTACTTAATATTTGTACGTAATGTCTCATATTCTCTCAATATTGAGCATAAATAGGTAAAGCTTAAGCTTCAGTCCACTCTGTCCTGGTAAAATGTCACTGTAATTACAATAATTTTAGAAAATCAAAATGTGTCTTTGAAACTTGTATCTTTTTCTGTACAAAGAAATAATGTCAGAATTACATTAAACTCAAGATCTCAAAAAACTCAAAAAATGAACACAACAAGAGCTGAGGTGCTTACACTGCTTCAGATCCACAGAGCCCTGACCAAAACTGAATAAACTTCGGCCAAATAAATCTGCAACGTACTTGCGTGAGAATATACCTTCTCGACCCAAAACACAGCACTCTGTTCTACGCAAATGTAATTTATAAAAATTGCTTGTATATGGGCTGTGTTTTAAGTTAAATGGGAACCACATCAAAATCAAGAGCTGGAAAAGAAATAAAACAAAACAGAAAAAAAACACTCTAAACAGTGAGTCAGTGGTGTACAAATGATTTTGCGGTTCCACCCACCGGCCAGCCGCCAGCCCCCACACCGAGGAAACACAAATCCCCAGTGACAGGACCAGTACACGGGCCGGACTGGGCCTGCGTCTCGTCTGGAACCAAACATGCCCAGAGCTTTGCTGACGAGGCCCAGAACCGTGTCGCGTCATGCCTTGCCTGATCTAGATGCTAACAGGAAGTGGGTCTACTTCACTTCCACGGCCCAATATTTTGCTTAGCCTGGAAGTTGTTATAGCGCCAATCCAGAAATACCAATTCAGAGATTCATGTTCTCAGCACAGATTCCTTTTTGTTTTACACCTGATTCACTTTTTATTGATTTGACACATTGACTCAAGACTCACGGACTCAAGACTCAGTGACATAAGTGTCAAAGACTCAAGAGTCATTGACTCAAGAATTTGTGAGCTTAAAGGTCAAGGATCCAAGACTTATGCACTAAAGACTCAAGAGTATTGGCCCCAAGAGTCATGGACCCAATTGTCATGGACCGAAGAGTATTAAATCCAAGAGTCATGGGTTCAAGAGTCATTGACCCAAGACTTATGGGCTCAAGAGTCAAGGATCCAAGACCTATGGGCTCATGCGTCAAGAACTCAAGGTTTACAGACTGAAGAGTGTTGAAGCCAATAATCACTGACTCAAGAGTCTTGGACCCAAGAGTCGTAGACCCAAGTGTCATGGACCCAAGAGTATTGGACCCAAGAGTCATGGACTCAAGAGTATTGGACCCAAGAGTATTGGACCCAAGAGTTATGGACTCAAGAGTATTGGACCCAAGAATCATGGACTCAAGAGTATTGGAGCCAAGAGTCATGGACTCAAGAGTATTGGACCCAAGAGTCATGGACCCAAGTGTCATGGACCGAAGAGTATTGGACCCAAGAGGCATGGACCCAAGAGTATTGGACCCAGGAGTCATGGACCCAAGAGTATTGGACCCAAGAGTCATTGACCCAAGAGTATTGGACCCAAGAATCATGGACTCAAGAATATTGGAGCCAAGAGTCATGGACCCAAGAGTATTGGACCCAAAAGTCATGGACCCAAGAGTATTAGACCCAAGAGTCATGGACTCAAGAGTATTGGAGCCAAGAGTCATGGACTCAAGAGTATTGGACCCAAGAGTCATGGACCCAAGAGTATTGGAGCCAAGAGTCATGGACTCAAGAGTCATGGACCCAAGAGTTTTGGAGCCAAGAGTCATGGACTCAAGAGTCATGGACCCAAGAGTATTGGACCCAAGAGTCATGGACCCAAGAGTATTGGAGCCAAGAGTCATGGACTCAAGAGTCATGGACCCAAGAGTTTTGGAGCCAAGAGTCATGGACTCAAGAGTCATGGACCCAAGAGTTTTGGACCCAAGTATCATGGACTCAATAGTATTGGACCCAAGAGTTGTGGACTCAAGAGTATTGGAGCCAATACTCACTTACTGTACAGTGATGAACTCATGCTGAACCCACAAATGCGTCCTTTTATAGTTTGACTGAAGGTCAGAGAAGCAAAACAGTAAAATATACAGTGCAATCGTGATTAGAAAAGACAAGATGAACTCATAACATGAGCATCATGGTGACCCAACAATGTTTGCTGCAATTTCAGTTACTAATGATAGTCCAGCTCTAACAAACCTCTGAAATAATGAGTCTAAACCATTATAGAATGAATATGTACATTATACTATATGGAAAATCACAAAAAACAGTATGTCAGTGTCATTTTATACCTGATATCTGTTCTAATTGGATATCCTGCATATCCTCCAGACTAAACGATGCTTATAGTGGCAGGTAGAACAGATCAATATATAACATATAAAATAGTATATTCACATAAAAAAAAATGGTTTTGACTGGGACTAGACTTGTCCATCCTTGTATAAGCAGCTTTAAATTAAAAAAGAAAACAACACTATAGTTAAAGTCCTTTACGAGAGACGTCAGAAATATTAATAAAAAATAAAACGTTAAGGTGTTTTTACTGGCGTTTGTACTGTGTATTGGTCATGTGATTAGCTGGGCCTTTATTATATGAGGTACTGTATTGTATTGTAAGTATGCTGGTATATTTAGTAGTGTCTCTAGAAAGATAATACATTAATAATAATCGCTAATCATACCAAGACCAGCATTAAGATTACCATCTCCCTTTTCTCCACTCGAGGTCCTGTCGGTTCTGGTCAGTGATCTGTAGGGGGAGCTGCTCTTTTACATGTTGTGGGTGTGTGTGGTGTGGTGGTGATGGTGATGGTGGTGGTGGGGGGGTGTATTTGTGTGAGACAATAAAAACATTAATTTGCCCTGAAATCATTCCTGACGTAAATGTAAAATGGTGCCCATTGGAACCCAGTAATGAAGCATGCTGCATCTCTGCAGCTCCTAATTTGACTAGTTAAATGACTCCATTACGTGTCTAACAGACAGAGGCAAATCATTTCTGGTCAGTTGAGGCTCACTTACCCGCGTCGCGTCGCTCGGGCTGGGGGAGAAATGGAGAAGATGACGGGGCCTACTGCTCCTCCTTTCTTCCTGCTGGCTTTTACACTCAGAGCGTCATTCCAGCCAAATAACAAGCGGCGAAGAACGAATCCGCGACGTATCGGAGTGCAAAATACATTCTTTTCCTTTTCCTTTTCCCCCTATCTTCCACTGAGTTCTCTAAACTGCATCACTTCCACTCTCACTTCCCTTCAAGTCTATGTATGTACGGATATACACTACAGCAGAGGCTCTTAAACTTTTTAGACCATGTACCACCAATTACCAATTAACAGGAACTACAACTTCCAAGTACCACCTACAAGTCATTTTACAGGAACACATGTAGTTACCAATCACAAGCTTATTTATACAGAGTAAGCTAGAGGAGTATTCCACACACATACAGGTCTTCATAACTTAGTTACTAATGAAGTTAGCATGGTAAGTTGTTTATTGTTGGTTATTGTTTCTGATTAATACAGTGTTCCAGACGAATTTAGACAAAGGAAAACAACAAGAGTTTCACTACGACGTTCACTACCTTATTTATCTATTAACTGTAGTGCAGAAACTGTTGTGAACTGTTGGTAGATATGTCGTATCTTGTGGCGTTCCACAGGGTTTTACTCTAGGACCAATGTAACTGCTGTTAATAATTATACAGTAAAACTGTCGTTCTGAGAGTGAAGGCAATGTAATGTTAGGACAATTACATGTGGAAACTTTATAGATATTGTAATGCAAGCTGATTTTTTTTCTGAGGTTGAGATGCTTCGGGTACCACCAGTGATACCTATACCACAGTTTGGGAACCACTGCACTACTGAGTGCCAGTTTCATCATCATAATGTATTTGATGGTCTTTTTTATGATGGCACTTGAGTTTACTTTTAAAGTTCTTGAAATTACGATTGTTTCCTTAATCTGGATTAGAGCATGACTTTACCTCATAAAGCTGACAGAATAAATCCTGCTAATCCAAGATGTGCAAGGCTGTCTGTATCTAAACTAGAGGTGGTACTTTGAAGAATATAAAATATAAAATGTTTTAAAAAAATATGAATTTTTTTTTTATAAATAATCCCATATGTTTTTCTTTATAGATTGGACGACTTCACTGTTAACCAATGAAAAATAATGAAGTGTGTGTTTGTGTGTGTGTGTGTGGCAACTGGTCAAAGCAAGCCAACCAATGACAATGCAATATTAAGTGTACTTATAATAAGTGTGCACTCCTTGCCCTTGTCTTGAACCCACACTAACTCTTTCCATTCCTTATGACTCATAGTTAAAGCCAGTGGTGTGAGGACAATCCGCACTACAATGCTTAAGACGTCTTTCCACCTCCTACCTTGAGTCAAGGTGTGTGTATTAGATTATTAATATGTGTGTGTGTGTGTGTGTGTGTGTGTGTGAGTGTGATCCCTTATTAGTTCTATCAGCACACAGCATGAGTCCTCTATCTGTTACACTTCCTTTTACTTAACAGCTCTTGACAAAAAATAAAAAAATAAGATACCACTTAAAAATGGTGAGTTTCTTTGATTTGACCAAATTGAAAACCTCTGAAATATATAATCAAGAGGAAGATGGATGATCACAAGCCATCAAACCACCAAACTGAACTGCTTGAACTGCTTGAATTTTTTGCACCAGAAGTAAAGCAGCATGAGCCAAAAGTTAACCAAAAGCAGTGTATAAGACTGGTGGAGGAGAACAGACCAAGATGCATGATTAAACTGTGAAAACTGCTCTAAATTACAATATTTTTGTTTGGAAATTGGGTTCCAAAGTTGATTTTACTCAAACACATACCTATAAATAGCAAAATCAGAGAAATTGATTACGAAACTGAAGTAGTCTCCTAATTTCCAGAGATGTATATAATTACTATGTTATTACTACACATCATCCTTGTCTATGAAACAACAGTCTATTAAAGTCTATTAAAGGGTCTCTGGCCTATTCCATGCTTTAGAAATACTTTAGAATTTCCTTAGAAGTCTATCAAAGCTTTAGACCACATATCTTTGGACGTTTTTCTGCATTAACGGACGAGCGAAAGCAGCAACCGCGAGCGAAGTGATATCCGTCGTCCGTCGTCATGTACGGACACGTTTGGCCATCAATATATCAGATTCATTCTCAGAATAATCATTCAAATGAAGGGTACGCGAATGTTCGTACGCGAGAGGGGTGTGCATGAGCTCGGGTGCTCCTAGCGACTGTTGACACAAACAAACAAATTAATTAAGTTCGTTTTTTGGTGGGAGGGGGGTTGAGCTGGTAGTGCGGGGGGTTGGGGGGGTGTTGTATGGAGGGAAGGGGGAGGCTGAAGGGATTTGCTGGGGAAACAGATGTCCATGCGCACTCCTCCACCAGCATTTCTCTCCATCTCTCGGCGCTAAGTGACAGTGACGGACAGCAGGCAGCCTCTTTAATAATTCACTATTTCCTAATAATTTTTTTTCCCCCGTCCCTTTTGCATCGGGAGAGCGGGACGCGATTCGCTGACAGGGTTATGATTGCACAAATCCCCATTAAATGTCCAATCCACTGGGGAAAACCGGGGGGGAAAAAACACACCCTGATGTGCATCCCGCTTATTTATTTATCTACCAACCGCTACTTTATTTACTTATTTACTGCGGGTATGTACACTTTGATCATTCCGACTGGACGTGTAATTAACACAAAGCCGGAGACACTTGCAAACATATATATATACATGCATACATACAGTACATACACTCGGAGGGAGGCGAGGGAGGAGGAAATGATGCGATAATGAAGAAGGGGGGGTAGACGGAGATAGACGGATAGAAAAAGAACATATTGTTCTTCGACAATTGTTAGTAGTTAGTAGCAGAAGAAGATACTGATATATCAACGTATCTCGAAGATATCTTAATTTAACTATTAGCTCTCAAATAAAAATTGGTGTCAGAAGTGGTTCCTTTCGCATTGTTTTAAACCCCGCCCACTACACAGCAGTGTTATACTCCTCATTGGTCATTAGATCCCATTAGATTCTGATTGGATACAAAGCTTTACCAAACTTTTTTTTTTCTTGAATTTCAGCTCTGGAAAAAAACAATAAGCGAGCACTTCAGTTTCTGAATCAGTTTGTCTGATTTTGCTATTTATAGGTTTATGTTTAAGTAAAATGAACATTGTTGTTTTATTCTATAAACTACGGAGAACATTTCTCCCAAATTCCAAATAAAAATATTTTATTCATTTAGAATATTTATTTGCTGAAATAACAAAAAGATGCAGAGCTTTTAGACCTCAACTAATGCAAAAAACAAGCTTATTATCAAAAGAATTCAGAAATCAAAATTTGGAGAAGTAATCCTGTATTTTAATCACAGTTTACATGCATCTTGGCATCATGTTCTCCTCCACCAGTCTTACACACTGCTTTTGGATAACTTTATGCTGCTTTACTCCTGGTGCAAAAAATCAAGCAGTTCAGCTTGGTTTGATGGCTTGTGATAATTTCTCTTTTTCTTGATTATATTCCAAAGGTCTTATTTTTTTTTTTGTTTTACTCTTTAAGTAAAAGTGTAAAAGTACTGGTTTCAAAACCTACTTAAAGTATGAAAGTAAAAGTAATGTAAGAAGACAAAATAAAGCCATTAAGAACAAAAACTTAGGCCACACCCACAGAAACCTTTAGTGCATGACCCCCCCCCCCCCCCCGCTCTCCCAAAAACACATTTTTCTAAAATGTTCCCATAATGACTAGAAATAGAAATAGAAAATACAGATTATATAATAATAATCTAATTATATAATAAAGTATTTGCACTTCTTTACTTGACACTGCAAGACTATTCACTCTCTCTCTCTCCGAATCACAAGCATGCACATATATATATATATATATAAACCCACATGCTCTCACACTCCCAAAGCTGGTCTGGGACTTGTTGCCCCTGGGCACTTTTTATGTGGCACTAATGCCCACAGCTGCTGCATGCTGGCTTGTCTGCATGTGTGTGTGTGCGCTTAATGCGATAGGTAATTATGCAGTCTGATCTCACAGACGAGGGATTTAAGAGCTAAGTATACTGTACTAGCCCTCGCGATGTGACACATGTCTGGGCCTAATAATAGCGGAGAATGATGAGCAAACAGATGGACAGATAAGTATGAAAGCACTGAGGTGAGGTTGTTACTGAGAGACTGACTGTTGCAAGTTACTGGCTGCAGCTAGGCGTTCTTTCTCCTGATGCTCATGCTTCAGTATGAGCCTTCGTTCTTGTGCTACAGAGTATGGTGGGGTTTGTGGCCTATTGAAAACATTATCTAGATACCCTCACAATGAGGGGACTTAACTTAGAAATAGATTTTAAAATGCATTATTTTTATCCCATTTTCTCAACAACACAGAGGTGGAAAAAGTACTGAAAAATTGTAATTAAGTAAAAGTACCTTTACTTTGCTAAAAATCTCCTCAAGTAAAAGTACCCATCTAAAAATCTACTTGAGTAAAAGTAAAAAGTACTCAAATTAAAATGTACTTTGAGTAAAAGTTGCATAGTTTCTTTTAATTATTTGATGTAAAAAGTAAAAAAAATCATAAATTAAATTGATTTTAATGAATTATTATTCCACATAATAATTTGGACCTATCAGGCAGTATTTGTTTAGACCTCCCCATAAAACATTTTCAAGAACAAGTGGTATAGGTTTCTATTATCCATTTTTTTTTTTCACTCAGTAATTGGGAGTTTTCCAATGTAGCAAAGTAAATTACTTGTGTCAAAATGTACTTGAGTAAAAGTAAAATTACCTATTTTAAAAACTTCTTTAAAAATTACAAATTGCTCATAAAATCTACTCAATTACAGTAACTTGAGTAAATGTAACTCATTACTTTCCACCTCTGCAACAACATACATGGACAATTACGCAAACTGTCGGTTCCTATACATCAGCTCACAGATGCATGATCTTTATGCTGATCGACATCACCCTTAGGAGAGATGTAGGGAAAAAGCGTCATGTACTGTACCCACCCAGAGAGAGAGAGAGAGAGAGAGAGAGCAAGGTCAATTGTGCTTTCTCAGGACTCCGGTAGACAATGGCAAGCTGCATGAACAGGATTCAAAACAGCAATAAAATGCTTTTAATTTCTGAATGTATTTTTACCTTTTACCAGTCAAATATTGATGCAATTACTAACCTAATGTGGATGTGTCTTGTTTTATGTCTTTTTTGGCCATTCTATTTGAGTAAAGAAGGTCTAGATATACCCCTTTTCCTTATTAGTGGAACAAACTAGCTCTTATTTGCAAGATATTTTATAGAAGTTGAGTCTTGTGTAGTGTTTGCTATATATGTCAAAAGTCTTAAAGCTTGATGATGCACCAAGAGTAATTTCTGGTTGTATCTCATCCAAATAGAATATTTTCTTATTTTTGATAATTCTGGGGTTTGTGGCCAAATCAGAAGAAAGGAACCGCCTACTTTGGTAGGAATAGGCTATTTGACTATGGTGCAAAATGACCAATAGTGTCCAATAACATGTCTTGGTACAGGCAGGCTCCTCCTAATGGTAGCATCCAGCGTTAGCCTTTAGCATGATATATATTATGCTATTTAATCCCATGTAAACTGACTGTACAGTAAGTCAACATTGAAAAGTTAAGTTTATTGAAAGAAATTGAGAGTTTGGCTTTAATGATTAGTGATAAAAGCTGGATCTAAGCTTGATTATTTTCTCAAAACTAGCTATAGAAGAACACAATTGCTAATCAGACCATCGATAGGTTAATTTGAAAGGTTTTTGTAATATTTTTAAGGTGTGTCAGTATAGGGTCTACTTATCTTGGCCTTCCTGAGTTGAGTTGGTTGCAAAGAGCAGGGAATACCCTTGAAGGTCCAATTAGGTGGCCTTTACTCAAGCTGCTCTTTATTTATAGGCTGTGGGTGTGGCGAAAGGATTGTGGTTGTGGGGATTTGTTGCTATCAAATAGTTGGCAACCCTTTTTTCATGTGTACACACACACATATTCCTCCAACTATCAAGCTACAAGCCTAGCTTTAAAAGCTGTTAATCATTATTAAAATACTTAGAAACTCCAAGGATTGAATTCATAGACCTCCAGCCAGTCAAGGCCTCAGCCAACCAATTCCTTAAATCCATTCCTGGAGAGCTGTCAACCCTGACGGAAGCGCGGCTAGCTAATGAGAATATAATTGGCAAGAATCTCGAAATTGAAAGCTGGGCCTATTTTAGCACACATTAGATGCCATACATCAAGCGGCGGCCTGTGGGCGGAGCTACTGAAGCCTAAGTTCAGTTGGAAACAAGCATAATTTGGAAAATCACCATTTAGATGGTATCTGCAGGTATAGAGGGTTTGTTTAAGACTTTTTAATACAACTCAGACATAATGTCAAAAAAAATGAAGACTAAATTCCAATAACAAAATGACAAAGAAAACCAATAACAATAAAATAACTTGCATATCATATTTGGAAACTATAAAAATTCAGGACACCCTTTGATACAGTACAGTACAGGCCAGCCAGCATCACAATAGAAGTAGTGTAGCAAGGAAATGCCATCTATACCCTCCATCTATCCAGAGACAGGATGGCAAATGTGCTCTCTCAGACTCTGGCTGCTGATGCCAAAGCAAAAGATATTGTATTTCCTATGGCGATCTTTGCTGTGATCAAAGTCGCAGCATCTTAGCCGACTGGACCACTCATAGAGCCATTTTATGACTTTTAAGGACATTTACTTATTTCAGCTTTTTAACTCTGAACTTGGGGAAGACTTCTTGCCGATCGTTGCTGTGATTATATTAGCCTCATCTTAGTCCACTTGACAATTCAGAGACCCATTTTGTGACTTTTAATGACTTTTAAGGTCATTTAAGGACATTTACTTGTTTGGACTTCCCAACTATCTAAACATAATCTAAAGACACAGGCTTAACCTACACTAAATGTGGTATTGGGGAAGACTTGAGTAAGACGTTGCTTTAATCATAGTGGCAGGATCCAGTGGACCACTTGGATCCCCATTTTCTGACTTTTAAGGACATTTACTTATTTCAGCTTCCCAACTCTTCTTGCCAATCCTGCTGTGATCATAGTGGCAGCATCTTAGTCTACTGGACAACTCAGATACCCATTGTATGACTTTTAGGAACTTTTAAGGTCATTTAAGGACATTTTCTTATTTGAGCTTCCAAACTCTTCCCAAAAACATAGTCTAAAGACACAGAATTAATGTACACTAAACGTGAACTTTGAGGAAGGCTGCTTGTTTTGCTCTAGGCAAATTCCATTTGGTGATTTTGCTGTGATCATAGTGGCAGCATCTTAGTGCACTGGATAACCCAGAGACAGATTTATAATTTTTAAGACCTATACGTATTTCCCAACGCTCTAAACATAGTCTAAAGTCACAGACTTAACGTACACTAAATGTGGACTTCGCAAATACTGTTTGTTTCGCTCTAGGCAAAATCCATTTGGCAAACTTTGCTGTGATCATAGTGGCAGCATCTTGGTCAACTGGACCACTTGATGGGACAGATTTTATGATTTTAAAGGACATTTAAAGACTTTTGAGGACATATACTTACTTCCCTAACTCTCTAAACATAGTCTAAAGATGCAGACTTAACGTACAGTAAACATGAACCTGGGGAAGACTGATTCCATTCAGCATATTCCATTTGGCGATCTTTGCTGTGATCAAACCTAACCAAGCTTCCCAACTCTCTAAACCAGGGGTGTCCAAACTACGGCCCGCGGGCCATTTGCGGCCCGTTTCCTTTTTTGGAGCGGCCCGCGAGGTATTTTAGAAATAGAATGAAAGTTGGCCCGCTGTTAAGCAGGTTTTTATAATGTGAGATTCAAAGTTTGAACGCTAGGTGTCAGAAACGAGCCAAAGAGTCTAAAAGCGGAGAGAGTGCGCATTTCTAGCGCAGAAAAACTGGGCAAAGAGTCTAAAAGCGGAGAGGGTGCACATTTCTAGCGCAGAAAAACGGGGCAAAGAGTCTAAAAGCGGAGAGGGTGCACATTTCTAGCGCAGAAAAACGGGGCAAAGAGTCTAAAAGCGGAGAGAGTGCGCATTTCTAGCGCAGAAAAACGGGGCAAAGAGTCTAAAAGCGGAGAGGGTGCGCATTTCTAGCGCAGAAAAACAGGGTAAAAGAGTCTAAAAGCGGAGAGGGTGCTAGTTTGGACACCCCTGCTCCAAACATAGTCTAAAGTCACGGACTTAGCGTACACTAAACACAGACTTTGGGAAGACTGCTTGATTCGCTTTAGGCGATGACAATATTGTGTTCAGTCTCCTCAGTCTCCAGTCTTACAGCCAGCAGAGCAGGAGTCAAGCGCTGATGAACCCCATGCTGGGTGAGTTCCTGAAGAGCGGCGCTCCCTTTACCCCGTTACCGTCTCGACATCCCGGCCTTTTGTTGAACGACTGAAGTGGATTGGAGTGTTTTTACGCGATGCTCTCGCCCCCCTAAGCACTGCCCTTCCTCTCTCTCCCTCTGCCTCTCTCTCTCTCTCTTTCTACGTCCGCCTGACGATTTCTGTCTGTTGATCCTCTTGAAGAGGACAGATCAAATATTCCACTCCAGTTGGAGGAGCGCGCCTTTTCCATTTTCGGGGGTGCCGATATGATTAGGGCTGACGGACGGGGCCGGGGGTTTGAAGTCTTAACAGACAGAGCGACTTTGATATCTGCTGGCAGTGTGTATCACCAAAGACACAGAGAGAGAGACAGAAAGAGAGAGAGGGAGAAACGAGTGATTGAGTGAGTAAGAGAGGGTAAGTGAGGAGTTATGGGCGAGCAAGTGCGAGCGGGCGAGTGAGTCAGGGAAAAAAGAGAGAGAGAAAAAGAGAAAGAGAGAGAGAGATGAACAAAAGCATCTGTAGAGTGGTCAGGGCCAGCGGCAGCTTGTGTCGGAGGCTTTTTGAAGTTTAACCCCCCTCCCATCCCTCGTTTCTTTCCTCTCTCCTCCTCCCCCTCCCCTCCTGTATTGTAACCCCTAAGGCTCTCGCTCTCTCGCTCTTTCTCGCTCTCGCTCACTCTTCCTGCTGTTTGGGAGAACCCACAGGCAACACACTCAGACATTCACACACACCCGTACACACTCACTAGATGGTGCTCGTCCAAGACACCATCCAAGCAAGCATCATGCAATCCAACAAGCCGTGAGACTTTCACAACAAGTTCAAGTTCAAGATCACAGAGAACAGAGACACGAAGATGCACCTATAGAAAACACAAATACATAGTAAATTTGCAAAAAAAATTACTAAATATATGAAAAATGAGACATATATCCAATTAAGAAAAGCAAGTACCTCCAAATTGGCAACTTTACAGGAGAGAGAAAAAACCTCCGAAACTTTCAATGGAAGTCAATGTAAAAAGAGTTTTTTTTTTGTAAAAAGGACATTTTTAAGCATTTTGACACAGTGTAAGGGACAACTTGTCGGTTCAAATTAACACTAAAAATCGACAAAAAAATAAAGATATCGTTGATAGACAACGATGATTTGCTGTATGAAATCTTCCAATAGATGAAATCTTCCAATAGAGTGAGCACATTATTAAATTAGGATTTCCTACAATTTAAGCAATCAAAACTTACAAAATGAGTGAAGTAAGACTTACAGTAAATCAAGCAGAACAAGAAATATGGACACAAGGATCAGATTTTCTTGGCCAGTAACTTTTTGTGCTTATTTTTATTTCTTAAAATAACCTAAGTCTGATTAGGATACTTGTTCCTAAAATAAGCGTTTACTATTGTATAGATAGTTTTTGTTTTATCTATTATTTTATTCAGAAGTATCAATTTTATGATTCAACTTTTGCTCTTATAACAATGTATACTAGATATAGTAGTATACCAGAGTACTGTTTTTCTGTACTACACCATTTCACATCAGTCTCAGAATCACCCAAATTACATCCCAATGATTAAATTGTGCAGAACATTTGGAAGAAATATACTTTAATAAATGGAACTGTTTAATAACCATCCTTATATATAGTGTTTTCCTCCAAAAAAATGCTAAATAAAGATTTAAGACCATTTCTAATGCAGCAGAGCACTGAGGTCTCTCAGGCATCAATGGCTTGTGGGTCACTGCTGGTTTGTCATTGGATGGAACTCCAGCCAATGTATGCAAGTCTATTCAAGGTAGACCTTCAAAAGACTGCTTGTTCGAATCCGTGTCATGCAGATTGCCAGTAGCTGATGGGTGATGTGGATCAGCACAAGGCTGCGTCTGTGAGCTGATGTATCGGAACCGAGTCACTGCGCTTTCCTCCGAATCAGCAGCAGCAGTTCGAAAAGAACTTCACCCTCACTTTGTAAATTGGGGAGAAAATGGGATAAAAATTTAGAAAATAGAAAAAACTGCAGGCAAGGTACAATTTAAGGTACCAAGACAGACACTCAAGTGGTCATATATTGTTACAGGCCCATATAATATTATATACAGGGTTTGGACAATGAAACTGAAACACCTGTCATTTTAGTGTGGGAGGTTTCATGGCTAAATTGGAGCAGCCTGGTAGCCAATCTTCATTAATTGCACATTATTGCACCAGTAAGAGCACTAAGAGTGTGAAGGTTCAATTAGCAGGATAAGAGCACAGTTCTGCTCAATGCACACAACATTATGGGGGACATACCAGAGTTCAAAAGAGGACAAATTGTTGGTGCACGTCTTGCTGGAGCATCTGTGAACAAGACAGCAAGTCTTTGTGATGCATCAAGAGCCACGGTATCCAGGGTAATGTCAGCATACCACCAAGAAGGACCAACCACATCCAACAGGATTAACTGTGGACGCTGTAAGAGGAAGCTGTCTGAAAGGGATGTTCAGGTGCTAACCCGGATTGTAGCCAAAAAACATAAAACCACGGCTGATCAAATCACGACAGAATTCAATGTGCACCTCAACTCTCCTGTTTCCACCAATTTATAAATTATTGTGCTCTAAAACCAGGTGTTTCAGTTTCATTGTCCACCCCCTGTATATTAAACTACTAAGCTACATAAGCTAGAGGGACCCAACAACACTGAAGCCATGTTTGGTGGCATGTTCGAGAATCTGATTGAGATAAAGAGTCAAAATCTCGTACAGAAAGAATCATCATGCATGGAAGCCACAGGGATAGAGCGCATTTCCTCTCTTATTTCTTTTAAAGCGCAGTGCCACGCGAGAGGAGTGAGAGGAGCGTTGGAGCGGTAGGACGAGAGAAAGACAAAACAGATGTCGCAGCTTGGCGGGAGTGAGGGAGTTAACAGGCTTTATTTTCCCCCCTCTTTTTAAATGTCTCCCGTATAAACAGATTTTGTTGCCGCTTAAAGTGGGCTCAAAATTAAAGCATATCGTTTTACACACATATTGCATGCATATTAGCGAGCCCCAGCTGCCAGTGTCCTGTTCTTAAGAGCCATATGATTGAGTTAGGGGGCCCCGCTATCAGATAAGATTTAAGCCTGCCTTCCCCCCTGTGCGCTCGCACCCCCCAACACCGCTTAAACCACCCCCCACCCCCCCACACTCTGCATTTTACTGCTAAGTTATTAAATGGAGAGAAATGACATTATTTTTTTCTGAGTGTATGTGTAATTATTGTCACACACCTGTGACTCCCGCCATCTTCGGCGGCAGGGGGGAGAGAGGGAGGGAGGGGAAACGAATGAAGGGGAGGGATGAAGAGTGAGAGAGAGAGAGAGAGAGAGCGATAGAAAGAGAGAGAGAGAAAGAAAGAGAGATAAAGGGAAAGACAAGAAGCGATCTAGTTTCTAGTGTCTAGTTTTTTGCAGCAGCGGGAGTTTTTTTCTCGTTTCTTTTTTTGGTAAAAAAGGAAACAAAGCAGAGAGAGAAAAAGAGCAAGAGAAAGAATGAAAAAAGAGAGAGAAGAGAGATATAGTGCGATTGTTAATCAGATTGTCTCCATCGCTGGCACTACATTGATATCCTAATGATTCACACAGCAGCTCCCGCTGCACAGCCAACCAATCTGATAAGAAAAGGCCCCTCCCCTCCTCAACTCATAGCAAATAAGCCACACCCCTAAAATGTAACAATGTACACCTTCACGATTAAGGCTTTTGGACAGTTTGCGTCAGTTCGGAAATTAGAGTAGAGGCAAAATAGAGTATTGTTATATTATTTTTTGACTCCTCTATAGCATTTGCTTTACAGACATAGGCTTAGTGGTTAGCACGTTCTTTGCCTCCCTGCATTGGGGTCTTGGGTTCAAGTCCCTATCTGGGTGGAGTTTCCATGTTCTCTCCATGTCTGCATGGGTTTCCTCCCAAAAACTTGTAGATCTGGTAAACTAGATATGCTAAAGCCAGGCAGCGATGGCGTCTCATCAGATAGGAGCTAACAGTGCTAGCAATTCAGTTAGCAGTTCATTCCTGTGTTATTTGTGCAAATATCACATCAGTGTTTATATGCTTTACCCAGTAATTTAGAGCTAAGAAACAAATGGTTATAATTAGTCTAAGGAGGAAAAACACCACCAGCCAAGTACAATAGGTAGAGATAGGTAGGTGTATGTTTATAACAGTTCTGTTTACACTAGTTTAAAGTAAAATTAATGTGTAATAATGCCCTGCTAAGTGCAGTTCAGCCACTGACCTAGACTTAGAGTCTCTGTAAAACACCAAATCCACTGGAGATCCTATTTAAACCTATAGTTACACACAGATATGGGTAGTCCAGGTCCAGAAAGTAAAAATTCACCCCGGGGATGTGTTGGCTGAGCCACAGCAGAGCCTCCCATGTAGTTGGAACAAAACCCCGGTTTGGATTTTTACTTTGTGCACCTGCACTACCCACCTCTGTGTGTAACTATAGGTTTAAATAGGATCTCCGGTGGATTTGGTGTTTTACAGACACTCTAAGACTCTAGGTCAGTGGCTGAACTGCACTTAGCAGAGCATATCACTTGTAGTAAAGTTACGTAAGACATAGACATATGACAAAGACTGTTATTAATGTAACAAATAATGTCTTTATTTTAATATATTTTTAACTGTTGTCTGTCTCCTGCTGTCGCAGCCCCACTTCCCCTCGGGACTAAAGCACAGCTATACCGGATCACCGGAATACATTTTTTTTTTCAACCAAAAACGGCTCACTTGGCATTCATTCATACTAGAGACCACAACTAGACTTTAAAATGATTTTAAAATTAATTAAAAAATGATGGAATGAGACCTTTAACTATTTACGAATTTTCAATACTGTCGTCAATAACTGTTTTTTAAACTAAAAAAACTTTATTATGGGTCCAGAAAAGTTGAGCTTTGTTGTATATCGTCTTTCAGCAATCTGCCAAACAGATCCCCACCTCCCCTCCCTCCCTTCCATATACACCCAGGCCTCGCTCTCTCTCTTTTTCTCGTTCTTTTTCTTTTTCTCGCCGCCGAAACAAAACGTCTCGTCAAAAAGCACACGGCCGAGCATGCTCCCTCCTTTCTTCTCCCTGCTCTCCTCTTTTTTCTCCTGCCGGAGACCACCTCGAGGAGGCCGGACATGTGAAATAGTGCTCAGAAAGACAAAGGAAATGACCTATTAAAGAGGGAGAAGCGATCTTCCTCTGCCCTCGCTCCAAAAACTGACTCACCATGCTGTAATTGTTTACCTTTGACACCAGCCATAATTCTTCCCCATCCACTGTAACAGAATATTCAGCATCTCTTTCTCAGGCTCTCTCGCTTTCTCTCTCTCTCTTTCTTTCTCTTTTTTACTCTCTCTTCTTTTTCTCTATCCCTCATTCGTAGACTTTTCGTTCACACACAGTGTCCTCATTCTCTTTATCTCCTTTTCTTTGTGTTTCTCTTTTTACATCTTTTCATTCTCTCTCAAATATCTCTATCTCTTTCTCATTCACTCCATCCAAGTCTCTCTTTTGTCTCCTTCAGATGTCCTCTCGCTCATACACTTGTCTTTCTTTCAGTCTTTATTTTGCTCTTTCATATTTTTATGTCATACTCTTTTTGTCATTAGTTTCTCTTTCTTGCTCTCTTGCTCTTTCCATTTTTTCTTCCCTCTCTCACAACTTCTTTTCTTTTTCTTTTCAGTGTCTCTTTTTCTATCTACCTCATTTATACTTTTTCTCTTTTCCCTCCCTTTTTGGCCATCCTGTCGCTCTCACATCTCTCTTTTTGAGTCTTTCTCTCTCTTTATATCTCTTTATATATTTTTCATTCTCTCTCTACCTGTTTTCATCTTTTTATAAGTTTCTTTATACTGTTTTATCTTTTCCTTTTTCTCTTTTTTTTCAGCCATTTTTGTTCTCCTTTTAGCCATCCTCTCTTTCTTTCTGTCTTTCTCTCTCTCTCTGTCTATCTTTCTTCAATCACATTCAGGCCTCAAATAAAACTCAGAATATATTCCGTCCCTCATCACGTGTCTCATACAGTCACTCGCTTATCCCTCTCTCCCTCTCTCTCTCTCTCTCTCTCTCTCTCTCTCTCTCTCACTATTTCTCTTTCTTTCACTCTTTTAATGTCTGTCTGTCTGTCCGTCTGTCTGTATCTCTCTGTCTCTCTCTGTTTCTCTTATTCACTCACACTATTTGTCTTTCTTTTTCTCTTTCAATGTCTGTTCATTTGTCTGTCTGTTTTTCTCTCTCTCTCTGTCTCTCTCTTTTTCTTTTTCACTCTCACTATTTGTCTTTCTTACTCCTTTTCACTTTCTATCTGTCTGCCTTTCTGTCTTTTTCTCTCTCTTTGTCTCTCCTTCACTTTCACTATTTGTCTTCTTTCTCTCCTCCACTATCTGTCTTGTCTGTCTGTATGTTTCTCTCTATCTCTCACTCTCTCTGTTTCTCTCTTTTACTCTGACTGTTTGTCTATTTCACTCTACTTATCTATCTCACTGTCTGTCTGTTTCTCGCTCTGTCTCTTTCTCACTATTTCTCTCTTTCACTCTCACTATGTGTCTTTTTTTTCTCTCTTTCACTGTCTGTCCATCTGTCTGTATCTCTCTCTCTTCCTCTGTTCCTTTTACTCTCAGTATTTGTCTTTCTCTCTTTCACTGCCTGTCTGTCTTTCCTCCTTCACTTTCACTATTTGTCACTATTTGTTTTTCTCTTTCACTAGCTCTCTCTTTCTCTCTTTCTCTCTGTTTCTCTCTTTCACTGTTTGTCCATCTGCCTGTGTCTCTCTATGTCTCTCTCTCTCCCTCTGTCCCTTTTACTCTCTCAGTATTTGTCTTTCTCTCTTTCACTGTCTGTCTGTCTTTCTTTTTGTTTCTCTCCTTCACTTTCTCTATTTGTCACTGTTTCACTCAGACAGGCAGGCTTTCACTCTCATCTCTCTCTCTCTCTCTCTCTCTCTCTCTCTCTCTCTCTCTCTCTCTCTCTCTCTCTCATCACACCAGAGGCCAGGTCAGTTAAATGGTGACCTCCCCCGTGTCGGATCTGTCTCGTGTAAACGCTGCTCGCGCGGCGCGAGAGTCCGGGGATAAGAGCTGATCACGTCGGGAGGTTTTACACTGTCACTCTCGCTTTCCGGGGCCGATGTGAAAGCGTGGAAACGGCGCTGTTTTTTTTGGGTGTAATGTTTTAATAGAAAACAGATGGCCACAGATGTAGGGCCGCGCCGAGCCGGGTGACACGTCTTTAATATTTTAGAGTGGTCTTGCTGTAAATGTAGAAGCAGCTGTTTCCTCCCGTTGTAAATTTGGAGGTTTTAATTCATGATTGACAGCTATTGGATTTACTGTAAATTACAGAAATGAATATGGAAGCGATGAAACTGGCGGGTTGGACGGGATGTGTGTGTGCGTGTGGTTTTATGTGTGTGTGTATATAAATATATATCACCATCCAAATGTAGAGGGTGTTTGTGGCGCGGGGGGGTCTTATTTTTTCTCCTTTTACGTCTCCTTCTACTTTTTTTTCTTCATTTTTCTCATCCCAAAGTATAATCCCAAGTAAGTGCACACATCTGTCCCTATAAGCAGCTCTGATGTTATTATACGTTGACGATAGCCTAATAAGCAGCACATACATCACACTGTAAGCTTACATATAAGCATAAGTATAAATAAAAGCAATAAATGCAGATGCATGGCTGAATGAGAGGTGTGTGGGAGGGTAAAGGGGGGGGAAGGGGGGTTGGTGGAAAAAGAGTTCAATTTCCATGTGTTTGTTTAGCCGCTGTTCGTTTAGTTTTAATGTCAGGCGCGAGTGCGGCTCCCTTGACGCTTATGGTTGAGGTGATTGTCATCAATTCGCATCTTGGCATTTAAACCACCTGCTTGAAATACACATATTTGAAATGCAAATAAACTGCATATGCCCGAGCAAATTAAAAATAAAAAATACAGCGAGTAAACACTTTTGAAGTCTTTTAACTTTTTCTTCTGTTCTGTTTTTTTTTTTTTTTTTTTTTTTTTTCTTATTTTTTTCAGCAGGGAGTTCAGCTCTGTCAAATGTTCTTTTTCTTGAGACGGCAATGCCGGGCAGATAATGCCTTTCAGAGCGAACCTGCATAATGCTAAATGATTATATATATATTTATATATGTGGTTTTGTTCACGAAGCGAGGAGAGCGCTTGTGTTTTGTTTTCCTTGTATTGTTCTTTTTTATTCTTTTTGTCTTCTTATCTTACCATCAGCTTGATTCCTGTGCCTCTGATTAACCATTTTCCATTAACCGTTTCTTCTTTTTCTTATTCTTCTTTTTCTTAGTCATCATCTACAGTATTGTGCAGTACAGTTTTAGGCACCTAAGCAAATACACTAATTAATTTAATTAATTTATTCAGCTTTATGAGTGTTTTTTTTACCTGAAAAAAAAAAAAACACCTTGTATGATTTGAACAGATGCAAAAAAAACCTTTAATACAGTAAAACGTAACAATGAAGTCTCATTTTTAACTTTAAGCCTAAAGCTGAAGAACAAAGTGTAGAGATTCCAGATTTCTCCTGGATGCTCCTCAGCCAGCATGTGTATATTATTATGTTCAGTTCCGTCAGCAGCTCACCTGATTTACCACATTTACCAAAATTTTCCAAACCAGGTGTTGATTTATATGATCAGAACTACCCTTGTGAAAAAGTTGTATATTTAAATATAATAATAGTGTACTTGAACTATATGCGGAATGATTAAAGTATACTTGTACCTGCTTAATCTGTATTTCAGTATACTTTTAAAAAATATACTTTTTTGGCTGTGCTAATTTTGTACTGATGATGTCCTTATAATATATACATATATACTTAGTATTACTTTATGAAACTGTGCTTTTTATGATAAATCTATACTTCTTCTAAATCCTGTGTCCTAAGGGCCTATATTTCTGCAATAAACTTGTACTTCAGTCAAATTAGCTGCCAAATGATCAATATTGTGTTGCTCTAACTAATTAAACCTGTGCTGTTAAACGTGTTAACTTTGTAAAAAAAAAAAAAGACAAAAAAAACAAACAAAAAAAAAACAATAAAACAATAAAAGTTTACTTTAATTAGTTTAGTGTAGGTAAAATAACTTTAACAGCTGATGCTTGCAGCAGAGAGAGAGATATCTTTATACACAGTTTATATATGTCTCTCCTCAAAATGAATGTGTTTAGATGGGTTCAATCTATATTTTAATGAATTACACTTTTAATATGTTTTTGATATTTTAATGTTAAATTGGACAGCTTAAACAAATGATACTTAAATCATGTTAAATTGTGTCGAAAATAACATACGACTAGTATACTCAGTATAAATTTAGTGCACATTTATATTATTTTAATTACAAAAAAGTAGTAATTAAGTACAAATTAGTGGTTCCAAAAAGAACACAAATTGAGTACAGACCTGTTTCAGCATTATTTAAGTACTCTTCTTTTTCACAAGGGTAGAAATAACTCTATTAAACTTAAAGAGATTAGGAGATGTGGGCTGTAAAAAAAAACAATGCTTTTTGTCAAAATTGCTGTGTGTATTTCTTGTAATGCTGAGCTAATAAACAATTACTTCACAGATAATAAGCTTTTTCTTTTTACTTTATTAAAATTCCCACAGGTGTCTAAAACATTTGCACAGTACTGTACATTTTTTTTACAATTCTTACCCTTTTTAACACTCATTTATTTGTTATTCTTTACAATAAAGAAAGGGAAATAAATAAAAGAAATTAAAAGAAAGAAAGCCTCATTCTTTTCCTTCCTTGTTTCCTTCCCTCTAACTCTCCCTCTCCTGTCCTCTCTCTCTCTTTTTCTCTCTGAATCTCTTTCTCATTGCCGTTATTCAAACATCAATAGCCATATGTCTTCTTTAGCACTGACCCTCTTTCCTATTGATATTTGTATATGATCATTACTTTTCCTCGCCATGCTTTGTCTCCTTGCGTCAGCTCCGAGGTGTATCATCCAATACTGCCGTCTCTGCATTCGCAAAAAAATTGATAAAAAAAAGAGGAAAAAAAAAAACGATGCCCCCGTCCAACATTCCCTCCCTCCCCTCCTTCTCCTTCCCCACCTCCACCCCCTATATAAATATATAAATATATACGTATATATATATATAAATATATATATATATTTTCCACAGGCCAATCCATGGCATTAGGCCGGACAGCTTTTTAATGAGCCCAGCGCATCATTTTTCATAAAGTGTCTATTTGGATATTATCATGTTGCACTAAACGAATCATGCTGTAGCACATCTTTCTAACTTCTCCCCCTTCATCCATCCATCCTATCTAAACCCCCCCTCCCACCGTCACTAATATAGCCCACCCCGCTCATCCCCACGCCATCGGCACCCCATCCTGGGTCTATTTCCGTCCAGACGGACGGGTATGTAAGTGAATACACAGATAAGCAAGAGCGTTTTAATCAGGCAGATGGGCAGCCTGAGCTAAAACGTAGCTCCTGTACTCCTGTCTCATCATCTGTCTCATCATCATCATCATCATCATCATCATCACCAGGATAATCATCAACATCATCATCATCATCATCATTACATCCTTCCTCCTAATAGACGAAATGACAGCGGTTTCAAGTTGACAGTCTGTCGTTGAATCGAGAGGAAACTCCACGTTTCAAGCTTTTTAGAAGATAAAAAACTGAGGAAAAAGCTTAAAAAAAAAGAGAGAGAGAAAACAACAACACTAAAAAAAAAGTTGCCTCCCTGCTGCTTTTATACCTCTCTCTCTCTCTCTCTCTCTCTCTCTCTCTCTCTTTCTTTCTATCTTTCGCGCTATATATCTCTCTATCTCGTTTGATGGCTCGCTCCTCATGAAAAAAAAATATAATTCAGAGTTGCTGAATGCCGTTTTTCAAATTAACGAGAAGCCGCCTTTTCATTTTGTCACATGAAAAACAAAAAGAATGAAGAAGAAGAAAAAGAAGTTGAAGTGAAAGTGAAGTGAAAGATGTTGAGAGGAGGGAAGGGATTCATGTGAAAATGCTTCATTAGTGTTAAGGACCCCCCTCCAATCGCGGCAAACGTGCTCGAACACACTCGTACACACTCGTGAGCATGCGCACAATCAGATTCAGAAACTTTATGAACACTGTGTGTCTTCTGTTTCATCGTAAAAGTCTTTGAAAGGTATGTTTAGCATAAATAAGTACTTATAATGCGTAACACATACAGTATATAGAAACATACCTGATAATTATTATAGAGGAGATAGAGGAAGAGATAGTATCAAGAGTATCATGTCATGTATTTTGTCACGTCCAGATAAGAGTTGCTCACTTGGAAAATTCTAATCACAAAACCACCAATCACAATCATCTCCTGTATTTATGGTATATTCCTGGTATAAAGGTGACACAGTGGCTGATGAATGTTAAAAATCCACATAACTTTAAAAACAACTTTCTTAAAGCTCTCTAAAAGCTTGGAAAAAGACTTAAATTTCACTCTTGGTATTTTAATCTCAGTGTCTTCATGAGGGAGAGTCACCTTGAGTAGTTTTCCTATAGCGTCTTGAAGGAAGGAGTTCCTGGAGGTGCTGAACATTTTTTAAAGATTAAAATGTCTATAAAAAGTTTTAAGCAGGACTGGTATGTTTCATTTTACTTCAAACAAACACATGTCAGCTATTAAAGGAAAAAGATAATACAGCTCAGATCACTTAAAAATGATGAGTTTGATTTGATTTGACCAAATTGAAAACCTCTGGAATATAATCAAGAGGAAGATGGATGATCACAAGCCATCAAACCACCAAACTGAACTGCTTGAATTCATCCAAAAGCAGTGTGTAAGACTGGTGGAGGAGAACATGATGCCAAGATGCATGACAACTGTGATTAAAAACCAGAGTTATTCCACCAAATATTCCTTTCTGAACTTGATTTCTTAAAATGTTAAACTTGTTTTCTTTGTATTATTATTTGAGGTTTGCAAGCTCTGCATCTTTTCTCATTTTCTGCAAATAAATGCTGTAAACTTCTATTAGTTCATTCATCAAGAAAATACAGAAGCGAGATAAAACTTCTTAATTTTCAATGGCAGTCAATGGAAGTCAATGTAAAAAAGAGTTTATTTCAGGTCAATTTGGAGAACTTTTATTGGTCCATTCATTTAGAAATTTTGAGTCAGTTTGAGTGTTCAAATTACTGTATGTAGAAAACTAAAAATTGATCAAAATGGATGTACTCATTTTTCATTGGACAGAGACGGTATACAGTAGACATTGTTATATTGGGATGTTGAGTACGGGGCAGCTGGTGATCGGGACATCACGTGCAGGTGTGGACAGGTGAGGGCGAAGATGAGAATCACCTGTCAGTCGCTTAGCGAGCGCCTCGTCAAACATCTGCAACAGCGTGTGCATCGGCGGCGCTGTTATCGCTAGCGTTCGCGCCGCTTGTCAACCGCAAGTAGACAGAACCCCTGACGAGGTGTTACCTAATTGTGTTTTAAAAAGCGATGACACCTCGTCTCTTTCTTCCTCTCTTTTTTTTCTTTCCTCTCTCCCTCTCTCTCTCTCTCTCTTTCCTCCATGACACATCTCTTAATGCAATTAAACATTATGAAAAACAAGATATGGCGCAGTGTTGAAAGGGTGGGCGTTGTTTGGCTGAGGTGGGGAGGGAGGGGGGCTACCTGCAGAGAACAGGCATTCAAATCAGACCGTAATAAGAACATCACAAGCAGGGGAGTATTGTCTCCGAGATGACAACGACGTTAAAAACAACAACAACCAGGGGAAAAAAAGAGAAGTCAGGTAATTAAAACGTATTCTGCGTTTTGTTATCGGCGCTGAAGCGGCCGTCATCGTCTGCGAAGTTTTTTAACGTTCCCCCCCTCCCTTTTTCCCTCTCTCTTTTTCTCGACAGCCCCCTCTTTTTCACGCAAATAATGATTGTGGAAAGACTGTGGGAAAAAAAAAATATTAATAAAAAAAATATCCCCAAACAAACAAGATAAATAATGGCAAGAGCGAGAGGAAGAAAAAAAAATAATCAATCAAATTATTCAAATGAAAAGTTCTGTTCTCAAGGACGTCGAGTTCCCGGGCATGCTGCTGGAGCTGTCCAGTAGGAGGGGGAAAAAAATAATACTAAAAAAAAAAAAAAAGAGAGAGAGAGAGAGACATAACTTGGACGAGACACCAGCAAACTGGAGGGAGGAGGAAGGAGGGATGGAGGGGAGGATGGCTGCTGGTGGTGGTGGTGGTGGTGGTGGAGGGGAAAAGACACAGAAATAAACCCAACTCCCATCTGATGACCAGCTTGTCTATAATACTGAATCGCCGCACCGTGCCAAGATGCAGGAACAGGATCTGAACAAGTCCAGATCTGAAAGACTGGAAGCAATCGTGAGGCCTGTGAGCACGAGCGCGAGAGAGAGAGAGAGCACGAGCGCGAGAGAGAGAGAGAGCACGAGCGCGAGAGAGAGAGAGCACGAGACGAGAGAGAAAGGATTAAGATAAAAAAAAAAGATAAAGACTAAAGACTTTTGTAACATAAAAATTGAGCCTTCAAGCTAGAAAAGAAACAATAGTAGATCAGTCAGACAGCAGTGCAGCTGGAGTTCTTAAACGCTGTATCCACTCACTCTGTCCACTTCCACTGTATTAGATATTTGCTAAGTGCGGACCACGCCTAAAGAAGTAGAGAAAGAAGAAGGAAAAAGGAAATTTGGGCTGGAGTTCTGAACTGCGTGCTTGAAGAAGCGTGCAGTTATATCCCCCCTTTTTATTTAATGAGAAGTGGAAGAGTAGAAAAGGGGGTTGTTGGGGAGGAGGTGGGTTGCGAACTTTCGTCACGAGAGATAGTTAGTTAGGGGAGGTATTTATAGGATGGTTGATTGATACGGGGTGGAGTTAGAACGTAGAGTTCGGGCGTTTCGGGCATTTCCTAATAACTGCTCACACACCACCACCACCATACATGCCAATCAGGGACCATCCTGACCATTGAAGAACAGGGTGAAGGAATACAGTCTGTAATTATAGAACTACAGTATTAAAGAAGTGCACTGACATATATACAGTAGTATATGGTTTAGTGGAGCTAATAAACTGGATTGTTATGGATGTTGAAACCCTTCTTAAAAAGGAGGTGGTCATAATGTTAGGTAGGTAGGTAGGTAGGTAGGTAGATAGATAGATAGATAGATAGATAGATAGATAGATAGATAGATAGATAGATAGATAGATAGATAGATAGATAGATAGATAGATAGATAGATAGATAATGATTTTAAAGTACACAAACAAACAGAGGAAAAGAAAAAAAAGAAATAAAACGGGACAATATACAAAAAAAAGCTAAAAGTAATATCTAAATATATTTTAATAAAAAAAGACTAAAATTTCCCAAAATTTGGAAAATGCCCAAATGACATTTTCTTTAACCTGCCCACCAACACCAATTTCAACTCTAAAAAATAAAGCATTTAAGCTCCAATAAAATAAAAAAATAGATAGAAAGAAAGAAAGACATTGAAAAGGAACAATATACAAAAAATCCCAAAAATAATATAAAATAAAATGTCATTACAAAAAAATAGGAAAATATCCAAGTAATGCTTTGTTGACCTGCCCACTCAGATCTCTCCAAACTTTAAGAAATAAAGCATTTAAGCTGCATAAAATAAAAAAATAGATTAAAAAATACTTAAACCCCACAAAAAATGTGAAAATGCCATAATAATGCTCTTTTAACCTGCCCACTCAGCCCACTTTCAACCTTAAAAAGGTTCCAATAAAATAAAAGGATGACTGCTTGATTAAGATAGATAGATAGATAGATAGATAGATAGATAGATAGATAGATAGATAGATAGATAGATAGATAGATAGATAGATCCAAAAAAGTACTACCAAAATATATTATCATCAAAAAAAAAGACTCAAACGCCCAACAAATGGGAAAATGCCCAAATAACGTTCCTATAACCTGCCTACTTAGACCAATTTCAACTCTAAAAACTCTAAAATGAAGCATTTAAGCTCCAGTTAAACCAAATCAACCCAAAGAACACCTCTAAAACCCCATGTTCACATGGCAAAACCCACAGCATTCATTCATATATCTTATCATCTCTCAGCCCACCAGCCCACCAGCCCACCCCCCAAAAAATGGGGAGGAAAAAAAATACAGGACAGATGATGTGGCCATCTTGAGATCGTTTGTCAACTGTCAGCCTGAGTTGACCTTGCAAAAAACAAACAGGGAGCATGGTGGCAAGCCACCGTCTTCTTCCTTTTTTTTTTTTTTTTTTTTTTTTTTTTTTCCGAGAGAGGAAAAGGGGGGATGAGGAGGGGTTTGGAGAAGAGGAAGAGAAAAATAGAGAGAGAGAGAGCTGTTGTTTTTGCTAATAAAGAGACATTTTGCCTTCCATTTGCAGCGGCAGTTAAAAGCGCAACAAACATGGAAATCCATTATGAGACGCTACTTAAAAGTGTGACCAATCCTTGTGCAGTCAATTAGGGGCTGGCGACGGCGTACGATGTTCGTCTGCCGCATTCCGATCAGCGCGGATTTGACGAACGATGGAACGAGGAGATTTCCCTTTATTCTCTCTCTCTTTTTTTTTTCTTTTTTTTTTTTAAGGATGGGATGGGATGGATAGAGAGAGATGGTAGAGGGATGTGGAGTAGTAGAAGCGAAAAAAGGGGAGCGAGGCCAGCCCAGCCCAGCCAAGCTCTGCTTATCTCTTTTCTTCTAGTTCTCTCTCTCTCTCTCTTTCTCTCTCTCTTTCTCTCTTTCTCTCTCTCTCTCTATCGCTCTCTCTCTCTCTCATTCCCATTTACAAAAGCATTAATGTGCTCAGCTATGTGCTTGTCCATTGTTCTGTGTTTAAAAGCTTAAGGAATGTGTTTGTGTAGCTGGCAGCCGAAAAGAGTGGTGGGACGGAGATTGTCAGAGAGAAAGAGAGAGAGAGAGAGAAAGAGAGAGAAAAAAATAGAAAATAAAAAAATAAATAAAAATGCCAGAAAGCTCTACGCTTAAAGTTGGAGAGAAAATGGGAAAATGGGTCACAAAGGGTGATATAAAGTGGGTAATAAGAGAGCTTTTCACAGAATGAGCGGGGATGAAGTTACACATTAAAAAAGATTTATCTTAAAGTATGGTGTTAATCCACCGCTTAAAGCCTGCGAACCTTTTTTTTACCCCCTTTTTATTTTTTTTTCGTAACATTTCTTTTTTCCGTTTTTTTTTTTTTTTTCCTCTCCTTCCTGCCGCCTCTAATAAAAACTATAAACTATGAAGTTCCTACAATTTCTGGAAACTGCGGCGGGCTGGACGTGATTCCGCGCGAGTTGCTGCCCAGTAAATCACGCGGAGAAATTCATCTTAGCCGAGCGTCTTCGATCGCCTCGCCTTTCCAGGACACGTAATTAACAAAAAAACAGTAAAACAACGAAGAAAAAATATTAAAAAAAGGTAACACTTCCTATGAACCCTGTATTCATAATGCATTATAAATGCATAATACCTTATAATGACTGTAATAAGTCTGTAAAATAACTCATGGATAGATAGATGACTGCTTAATTTAGATAGATAGATGGATGATGCATAAAAAAATCTATAATACAAAAAAAATAATTAGAATGCATTATATGACATGCATAATACCTTATAATGACTGTAATAAGCCTGTATAATAACTCATAAGCAGATAGATAGATAGATAGATAGATAGATAGATAGATAGATAGATAGATAGATAGATAGATAGATAGATAGATAGATAGATAGATAGATAGATAGATAGATAGAATACACACAAGAAACAACAGGAAACAAAGAAAGAGAGAAATAAAAAGACATCATAAGACAATACATACAAAAAGAATCTAACAAAATCTATAATACAAAAAAAAAAATAGATTGCATTATAATACCTTATAATGACTGTAATAAGCCTGTATAATAAGCCCTTATAAGTACTTACAGCGATATTTATAACATATTATAAACTACATGTATAAGTGTTTATAAAGAAAGAGCTTATAATGCCTTATACTAAAAAACATGTTCATAAGAACATTGTACAATGTAGTGTTGTAATGCACTATAACACATATATGGTATGCTTTGGTATAATGCATTATAATATGCAGCTATGATTTCTCAAATTAAAAAAAGCTTTTATATAAGTGCGTAACACATTATAAATCCTTATATACAGTCATTGCTATAAAGACTTATATAGTGACAATTATAGTGAGGCATAATAAAAGTTACTTCATGTTTAAAAAGCATATAAAAATTCACTTCACTTAAAGTCAGTTATAACTGCACATAAGGCTTTATAATGTGTTATGCAGTTATATATTTTTATATAAAAGCTTAATTTGAGAAATCATAGCTGCATATTATAATGCATTATACCAAAATATACCAAATATTGTGTTATGGTGCATTACAACACAACATTGTACAATGTTCTTATGAACAGAGATTATAAGGCATTAGAAGCTCCTTCTTTATAAACCCTTATACTTGTAGTTTATAATGTGTTATGAATGTTACTTTAAGTACTTATAATTTATCATACAGATATATTACAGTCATTATAAGGTATTATGCATGTTATATAATGCATTATGAATGCATTTGTAATGCATTATGAATACAGGGTTCATAGGAAGTGTTACCGAAAAAAAAAACAAAAAAAAAAAACTTTTTTTAGAGGAAAAGGGACAGGAAGAGGAAGAGTAAACAAGGAAGGGTCACATGGATGGTCACACGATCTGCAACAACAGCAGCAACAAAACCAGACCCCATACATTCACTTACTACCTCCTTACTACTCTTATTACTGCTTATTAGTACTTTATTACTGCGTAATAAACATGGACAGAGTTGTTGTTATCTTTATTAACATCACCTGTACCTTACTAATGGTTTACTTAAGAGTATATATATATATATATATCTACATATGATACATAAACTCTAAAAAGCATTCAATTAAAAAGAGAGTTTTAACACATAAGCAGCACATGTCAGCTTTCACTAAACAACACCATGTAATGTTTTATAAGCTAAAGCAGTTTACGAGAATACCGGATCTGTTAATCATTATAATAATGCCTCCAATCTACAGCGCTAAAAAGAGTTTTCCATTTTTACATTCCATTCCTTTATTAACACTTTAAATAAATACAGCATACACTGCTCAAATTAGAAAGAAAAAAGGGGGTGTTAAAATTAATTGATTTAGGAATAAAAAATAGAAAAAGAGAAGAGGTAGATATTTTTTTTTTTATACCACACTACAAAAAAAACGTACAACAGAGACTGACAATAGAAATCAGGGCATCCTAAAAAACACTGACATACACAATTTATATGTTGACAGGTATTGATTTATATGCAGTATGCAGATAGTATTCTTTTTAATAGTAGTAGTAGAAGTAGTAGTAGTAATAGTAGTAGAGGGATAGTATTAAAACTATCCCTAGAAGTAGTAGTAGATGTAGAATAAGTAGTGTTATTAGTAATAACAGAAGAAGTAGATGTGATATTACTAGAAGTAGTGAGGCAATAGTATTAGTTGCAATAATAGTAATAATTATGTATATAAGAGTATGGTTGTAGTAGCAGTATTATTACTAGAAGAAGTAGTAGAAGTAGCAGTAATAATAGCAGTAGTAGTAGTGTTATAAGTAGTAGTAGAAAAAGTAGCAAAAATACTAGTAGTAGCGGTAGTATTACTAAAAGTGAGGTGGTGGGGCAGTAGTAGCAGTAGTAGTAGTAGTAGTAGAAGTAGTAATAATAGTGTGCATAGTAGTGTGGTTAGTAGTAATATTACTAGAAGTAGTGGTACCAGTATTAGTAGCAGTAGTAGATGAAGAAGTAGTAGTAGTAGTGCTAGTATCAGTAGTATCAGTACTATAGCAGTAGTAGTAGTAGTAGTAGTGTACATAGTAGTGTGGTAAGTAGTAATATTACTAGAAGTAGTAGTGCCAGTACAAGTAGCAGTAGAAGTAGTAGCAGTAATATTACAAGAAATAGCAGTAGTAACAGTACTAATAGGAGCAGCAGCAGTAGTAGTAGTAGTAGTATTAGTAGTAGTAACAGTAATATTACTAGAAGTAGCAGTAGCAGTAGTCGTAATAATACTACTACAGGTGGTAGTAGTAGCAGTAGTAGCAGTGATATTACTAAAAGCAGTAGTAGTAGTAGTAGTAGTAGTAGCAGTAGAAGTAGTAGCAGTAATATTACTAGAGTTAGTAGTAGTAGCAGTAGTAGCAGTAGAAGTAGTAGCAGTAATATTACTAGAATTAGTAGTAGTAGTAGTAGCAGTAATATTACTAAAAGTAGTAGTAGATATAGAATCAGTAGTAGGGGTAGAGGTACTACTAGTAGGAGTAGTTGGGTAGCAGCAGTGTATGGATTAGTAGCATTACTAATAGTAGTAATAGTAGAAGTAGTAGTAATAACATTGCAGTTGTAGTCGCAGTAGTATTACTAGTAGTAGTACCAGTAGTAGTGTAAATAGCAGTAATAGTAGTAATAGTAGTAAAATCTGTACTTAAAGGTCAGATAGGGATGACATTAAATTCATATTTTGCAAAAAAAAAAAAAATAGGCAAAACCAATCAATAATGATCAGCTTATGTTAGCATATACAAAATCACACACAGATGAGTCAAATGCTACATAACTTTACTGCTTATTAATGTTATATACTGTACATATACTGTACATATACTGTACATATGTTACACAGAGATGATAAACTAAAGCATTCATTACAGTAGACACCAGAACTGTATGTTAAAATACTGTAATATATAATAATATAAATAACTCGAGCCATTTCGCTAACAATGCTAACACAAACTCTTCTTATAGACTCATCAGCGCTGCTATGAAGTCCGTATGTAGCCGGCGCTCAATTATCAGTGTTATTATAGTGATTATTACTCAGTATCATTTCTAGTAACAGTGTTCTGTTTCAGTGTATTGGAAATTCATCACATTAGCGCTGCCTGTAAACTGCAGCAGTGATGAAACATATGGGTGAATGCAGTCATCAGCCCACTTCATAAATATTTCATTGATATTTCCTGTTTGTGTGAGTGGGACTGCGCGAGTGAACGCGAATGCATGTGTGTGTGTTGGTGTTTGTGTGTCCGCTTTGCTTTTTTTTTCCCTCCTCTCTGTTTATAATTAAATCTCACTAGATTTCCTTTGAAACTGCTAATCATACCAGTAAAACTCGGCCCGATTCTTCTTTCTGACGGGACCCAAAATAATAACGCCTCAAATCCTGCTGTTAACCAGAGCCAGGAGGAGCAGAAAGAGGTGAAAAAGTCAGATTTTAAACCTTACAATCTTTTTAAAACCAATTAATACAATTCATTTTCATCATTTTTTTTATTTAATACATTTTCTACATTGTAAATTGATATTAAATACACAAAAACTATTAGGAGACACATATGGAGTTACATAGTAAACAGTAAAAAGGTGTTAGTCCTCCACAATCTCCTGATCTAAACCCTGCCCCTAAACCCATACATCACCCAGTGGCCGTCTCATTGCATGAAATAAATTGCATCATATTTATTATATGTGTTAAATCTCAAAAGTCCAAGAAAAGTAAACGTTTTTCATCCAATCAGAACAGTGGAATCTAACAACAAAGTGCCCGCTTCTGATTTTAAACTAATAATTAAAATCAATACAGTATTTCAGAATGAAATATAGTGATACTTTGATATATCAATATTTTCTTAGACCCCTAATAAATATGACCAGAAAAAAAATGATGAGCTTTTTTGATTTTACCGAATTGAAAACCTCTGGAATATAATGAAGTGGAAAATGGATGAACACAAGACATCAAACCACCAAACTGAACTGCTTGAAATGTTGCACCAGGAGTAAAGCAGCGTAAAGTTATCCAAAAGCAGTGTGTAAGACTGGTGGAGGAGAACATGATGCCAAGATGCATGAAAACTGTGATTAAAATCCAGGGTTATTCCACCAAATATTGATTTCTGAACTCTTAAAACTTCATGAATATGAACTTGTTTTCTTTGCATTATTTGTGGTCTAAAATTTAGAGATAAGATGCAAGGTTTTTGCTTTGAGGAATAACACTTTCAGTCATTGCATGGATTTTTTCCATTTCTAGAAGCAGAAGAAACATAAATAAATGTTTATTATCCAGAGTTTGGTTTACCTATATAGGAACATCCTTAAAATAACAAAAAGTTCCCCCCAAAAAAACTCATTGTAACAGAAAATGCATTGTAACTAAGATTATCTGCCTTCGCTTTGTGATCTGGGCCTTTCACCCTCCAATTCATCACACTTCTAATATCTTAAACAGCCAGTGCTGTGTTACACTGTACAGTAGGTTATCTATTTGTTTGTGTGAGTGTGTGTATGGGATTGTGTGTGTGTGTGTGTGTAGGATTGTGTGTGTGTGTTGGTGAGGCAGTGAGTGAAGTAAAATGGGATTAAGAGGCAGTTATTGAGTTTGTGTGGATACAAAAGAGCCACTGTTAGAGACAGCTAAAGCGGAGGCAGTTACTGTACCTTTCAAAACTAATATGTAACCATATCTGTTTTAAAAGGACGATTCATATTACTGTGAAAGCGAAGGCCAAGTCGTTCCCATCTCCTAAAGCCCCACGAAACTCGAGTCTCACCCTAATGGCCCTCAATTGGAAGGTGGCCTTTTGTGGGAAGCGTCGCATTCGGAAAAAAAAAGAAGAAGAAGAGAGGAGGAAAAAAAAAGAGAGAGAAAAAAGTCACGTTAAATTTTCTGCGAATGATATAAAACATCTTCAGCTTTTCTTGACGGCACAATGGCGCTTATTGTGCTTTACGGCCGCGGTGGCGACTCAAAGGTCATTCCGTCCGCGACTCGGCGGACAAGGGCGGCACTGAATGAAAATTAGGTTATATGTGATCAACTAAGTTATTAATCAGATTAAAATGGATTCTCTTTGCTTCCTATTTAACAGGGCTTGGAGGGAGAGAGAGAGAGAGAGAAAAAAAATAGAGTCAGAGAGAAAGAGAGAACGAGAGAACGAGAGAAAGTCTGAGCGAGAGAGCTAAAAAAGAAAAAGAGAGAGAGAGAGAGAAACAATAGAACATTTTGTTTGCTAATGCAAAGAAGAGTGGCATTGTTGCCAGAGCTGGCGTCACAGTGTTTTGCAGCATTTAGCGTTTAGTGTTTAGCGTTTATGGAAAAGAAAGGACTGAAAGGAAGGGAAAGAGAAAAGAAAAGAGAGGAAAATATAAAATAAAAGAAAAAAAAATAAGATTCTGCTTTTGTTTTTGCTTTTCTATTCTTTTCTATTTATTTTGTTCCCCATAATTGTTTTTCTTTAACATTTACTTAAATTAAATTACATTTATTTTGTCTTTTATTAATCTCAAGTTCTGTTTCAACTTTTAGTTTTTTTATTTATTTTATTTACTTTATTCATGCTGTCCTTTTATTATTATTTTTAGTATTTTATACATTTTATTTTTCTAATTATTTATCCCTTTATTTTACTGCTTTCAGCCTGTCCACTTATTTTTTTTTATTCTGAATTATTTTATTTCTTTTTAAATAAATCTTATATTGTTGGCTATTGCTTATTTTTCTAATGCATTGATCATTTAATTTTTGATTGTTTTGTTTATAAAGTTCCTTATTTTAGCTTTAATCTTTTTATTTGTCCCTTTAAGTTGTAAATGCTCGGATGCATTGAAAATTGAAGGTTATCCTCAATGTATTGGCAAGTGAAATATGCATAGATTTGAGCGGCATACAGTATGTATATATGTATGTATATATATTTTTTTTTTTTTTCTTCTCTTCACTGCTGAAACTGAGACTGAGCTAAATCTGAGCTAAAGGCTAAAGCTGCTGTTGCCATGTTGGTCAGCCAGACGTCTTCCTGTAGCAGTTTCTCTTATTTAGCTATTTATAGGTTTATGTTTGAGTAAAATGAACATTATTGTTGTATTTTATAAACTACGGACAACATTTCTCCCAAATTCCATATAACAATTTAGAGCATTGTCATTTAGAGCATTTATTTGCAGAAAATGAGAAATGGCTGAAATAACAAAAAATGTAGAGCTTTCAGACCTCAAATAATACAAACATAACAAGTTCATATTCATAAAGTTTTAAGAGTTCAGAAATCAATATTTGTTGAAAAAACCCTAAGATTTTTAATCACAGTTGTTTTATGCATCTTGGCATCATGTTCCCCTCCACCAGTCTTACACACTGCTTTTGGATAACTTTATGCTGCTTTACTCCTGGTACAAAAATTCAAGCAGTTCAGTTTGGTGGTTTGATGGTTTGTGATCATCCATCTTTCTCTTGATTATATTCCAGAGGTTTTTAATTTGGTAAAATCAAAGAAATTTCATTTTAAGTGCTCTCTTATTTTATCCAGATATGTATGTACAGTATGTACAGTATGACTGTATGTTTGTATTATTATTCAGAAGCTCTTAAATAAGCATATGTGTCCTTGCGGTGTCGCCTGCCTCGCCTCATCCAGGTAACCTTTTCTAATCCTGATTAAATTACTGCAATTAGAACAAGAGCTCCCCCACCTCCACCCATATTTCCCTAATAAACAATACACCATTCTAAATCCAGTCGACGGGATTTGCGGGGAACAATGCGCCAGCGCGTGCTATTTATTTCCATCTCTACAGAGGAATTAAGTGCATTTTTTAACAGCTAATGGTATAATGTTTTTGGCTTATTTCTATATGCACCCCTCCCCCCTTATTCCCTCTGTTCTCTCTCTCTAGAGGAACATTTTCCACCATTCTTCCATCCTTCAATCCCCCTTTTTTATTCTATGTTTAATGTGTAAATGAAACATGGCTTATTTATTGGGTAGACAGCTTAAGATTCACCTCAGTCTTTAGGTAACCAAACAAAATGATGAGAAATATTAGCTGATATTAGAATTATGAATTGCTGAACATCCAGCTGCAGCTGATGTCTTACATCCCTTAAAAATAAAAGGTTATTTTTTAGGACTGAAAAGACTGGGAAACGAAAGGGAAAAGTGGAAAAAATATGCTTTTGTTGTTATATATATGTTTTGTTCCCCTGAATAACACAAAAACACATACTTTTCAGCTGCATACTGTATATGTATGTATGTATGTATATATTTTTATTTTTCGTTTTCTCAATCTTAGCTCTGCTAAAACAGAGACTCACTCCAGTCATGTTAAGCTGAGCTAAAGGCTAAAGCTGCTGTTGCCATGTGGGTCAGCTGAACGTCTTCCTGTAGCCGTTTTCTCCAGTTTCCAAGTTTCAGTTCCTTAAAAAAAAGGCACTTTTCAATGTTAAAAAATTTAAATATAATTTAATTATATTTGTCTTATATGTATTCTATATGGGACAGCACTATAGAAATGAAAAAAAAAAAATATATATATATATATATAGTCACTAATGACTTCTGAAAGTAATTAAACACACAATCATTTATGTCTAAACAGCTGCAACATAAGTAAGAGAAAATGTCCAAATTGTGCTCAAATTGTCAATATTTTGTGTGCCCACCATTATTATTTAGCATTATTAATGACCAGAACTGTACAGGTTGCTACTGGACAACTTGTTGCCCTTCAATTGACCTTCTACTTGAGGATGCCCCACAGGTGCTCAACTGAGTTTAGGTCTGGGGACATACTGCATTTTTCAGCAGTATAAGGTTAGCTTTAAATCCTTTATTTTCCCCAAAATCGCCTTATAATCTGCTGAGTCTTATGTATAAATTCTACCAGTAATGTATTAAGAAGCAGTAAAGCCTCTCCACTGAAGTACAGAGTTATACAGGAGTTTCAATGAAGTTACTTCAGCACTAAGGCTGGAGCAGTATTAGCATTAGTTGCTAACCGCAGCACTAGATCTTTCACCATGTGTAGCAGTATAGATTTACTGACCTCTGAAAATAACTCAACAAACACAGCCATTAATGACTAAACAGCTGCAACATAAGTAGATGGCATCTAGATACTGCATTTTTCGCACTCAAAGATGCACTTAAAATCCTTTAATTTCCTCCAATATCATCAGAGCGCCTTATAATCTGCTGAGCCTTATGTATAAATTCTACCAGTCAGGTATTAAGCAGCAGTAAAGCCACTCTACAGAAGTACAGAATTATACAGGAGTTTCAGTGAAGTTTCTCCAGCTCTAAGGCTGGAGCAGTATTAGCATTAGCAGCTAACCGCAGCGCTAGCTCTTTCGCTGCTCAGAGCTGAGTATATTGGACTGTAGTCTGCTTGTTTACCGTGTTAAAAGAAGCTACGTGGGCTGAACCGCTAGCTGATAGTGCCCTGGCATATTAAAACACTCAGGGTTCCTCAGTGTAGCGCTGTCAGGCAGCATTTACTAGCGCTAAGTGCTGCTACCTGCCGCTATCACTGCTGCTAACTGCACTGTTGAAAAAAATTTAAATCTTAGCTTACTGTAAATAAAAAGAAGTGCTTTACTCACCCAAATAAACAGTTTCTGAAGAGAAATCTGTGTAGATTAACATCCAGAGCTAATTTGACCTTGAAAGATTTTTTATTTTTTTTATTTAGAAATACAGTTTTTTTTTTTATTTAGGCAGCTTATAATCCAGTGTGCTTTATGTATGAAAATAGACCAGAAAATAGGCGTTCGCTGATAGTGCCCCTTATAGTCTGTAAAATCCGATACTTGCCCAGTCCTTCACCTTTAATTGTACTTTAAGCTTTTGTGTGACCACCATTATTATCTAGCACTGCCTTTACCTTATTGGCCTCCACTTGACCTTAAATTTGAGGATGCCCCACAGGAGCTCAATTTCTCGGTTTAGGTCTGTAAACATTCTTGCCCAGTTCTTTACCTTTATATGTACTTTTAGTTTCCTCTGTAAGGCATTGATATTATGTTAAATTTTATGATATTATAACACTCACTGTACAGGTAGCTACTGTAGTTTTGTTCCACTCCGCTATAATGACATACCATTTGAGGATGCCCCACAGGTGCTCAATTAGTCTCTAGTTTAGTTTTAGAGACATTTTGGACTAGGTCAATCAATTTTACATCAACGTCAAAATTTACCCTTAGTGTTTAAGTACGGAAACAATATGATAACTGGGAGAATCGACCTAGACCTAAATTTAGAAATATATATATATATATATATATATATATATACATATATATATATATATTTTTTTTTTACTTCCCTACTTCCTTACTCTCATTTTATATTTTGTAAATGTTTCTTGTATCTATTTCATTCACATTATATTATATTTTAATCTTATTTTATTGGATTTTATTTTATCTACATAATGCGAATTACAATTAAATTGAATCCTTGAAAATTTGAAATAAAAATTAAATTGGCTAAAATAAAAATAATTATAATAGTATTATGATTGCTGAGCATTAAGAAGGCTGTGATATCACTGATGTTAAAACGGGTGTTTTAAATGAGTTATATCTCAAGATGACAAGATAGACAGGAACTTAGTTAGTTTTTATTATTATCTTATAAACAAAACGTAATATATAATATATAAAATATACTAATTTAAGCACTTAAAACACCTAAACACACCCCCTCATTCTTTCTTTAGGGGAAATGTATTTTCCACTGCTAAAGCCCCTCCCCCAAAAGGCCTTTATTCTCCGTTTGATGTTTAAATCAAACATGGCTTATTGGACCAGCTCTTCCTTTGCATTGCGCGACAGCAAGTACACGGAAGCGCGCGACACATTTTGTCTGTAATTGCTGCACTACCTCTCAAAACACACCCCTGTCGGCTCTCGCGCGGCTGTTTGTTTTGTTTTATTAACTTCGCGCCGTTCTCCTGCCATTGATGTGGAATAAAAGACAAAATAAAAGTTGATATAGTTGCGTTTTTTATTTTTTTTTTAGACTATGTTCCCGCACTCTCGCTTCCTCGCCGTATTGAAGTTGGGGCATATTCGCTCATTACTCTTTGGCATGCCGAGTGCGCGAGTGTGATTATTTTGTGTGGAAGTGAGTGTGTGTGTGTGTATATAAGTGTGTGTATGTGTGTAAGAGCGTGCCAGGTGTACCTGTGCACTGGCAGGAAGTGTTATTTTATCAGAACAAGCCCTCTGAGACTGCATCCTTACATCTAAGAGCGCCTGAGGAGCCGAGTCGCGGAGCTAAGAGGAATATTTCAAACCCAGCGAAAGTCGAGACCCAGCAGCGCGAGAGCTGCGAAAGAAAAAGAAAGAACAAAAAAAAAAACAACGCAACAAACTCGGAAAATAAAAAGAGAGCAACTGCTAAATTACATCCAACCATTCTGGGTCACAGGGCCAGTCTATGAAGAATAGCTCGGCGCTGCGCTAATAAAAAACACAGCATCTCTGAAACGGTAAAAGAAAAAGAAAAAAAAAGAGAGAGAGAATGCTCTGAATAACTTTGTGCGAGTGGGAGTTACTGTAAAAAAAAAAAAAAAAAATCTTACAGTAATACATATAATATAACGTAAGTGTTAAACAAACCGGAATATCTTTTACATTTGCATTTTCTCAGTCAGCTTTATGAGGTAGAATCACCTCCTGGAATTCAGAGTCACCAAGCTTTCAGTTAACAGCTGTGCTGAACTCGTCAAGAGTTAATTACTCTAATTTCTTGCCTCCTAATAAAGTGTTTGAGAGCATCAGTTGTAAGAGTTAGAGTTACAGGTATACAATGAACAGCCCTGTTTGAGTAATGCTCTAATGTAGAAAATTCATATTATGGCAGTCGCTAAGACTATCAATAACCTTATGATGGAACTGGCACTCATCAGGACCTCATCAGCTTCAGAAACTGCAACTTAACAGCTCCCCAGATAAGAGCAACCAAATTCTAATTCAAATATTATGAAATGTTTGTTCTATGTAAACTTAAAATGGTGAAAAAACGGCAAAACTTGTATTTCTTATATCCTATAATAATTCATTTTTGCAAATTTCATATAAGAAGGAAACGATTTTTCAGTACTGGCTTAACTGCTAACTGTTAATGACACTTATTTATCTATAATAATCTATACTAATAGTTTACAATCTTTTTAAACCTTTTTTATGAGATCCCAACATCCAATTTCAACATTTCCATAATTTAACGTAAACTGTATATTCTTTATAATTAATAATGCCCTTTAGCTGTATGAAAGCTTTGGAAGCAATTTTTTTTATTGTATTAGAAATTCTAAATTTATAATTTTAAGTTTAAGTTTAAGTATATGAAAACACGATGTCTTTTTAAAAATTTGGCAAAATATAGAAATTAATCTATGCTATAATATATTTTAAGATAAGATAAGATAAAATAAGTTAATCCTTTATTAATCCCATAATGGGGGAATTTGCAATGTTATAGCAGAAAATATATAAACAAATAAAAAATACACCTATATTTACAAAAGATTACAAAAAATATATATAAAAACACTAAAAATATGATAATGAAAAGCTAAGATAAGGTCAGAGGAGCTATGATTATGGTAGGTTGTGACCAATATTAACGCACAAAAACTAACAGTGAATAAATAGCAAATAAATTGAATGAATTGATGAAAAAGTGAGAAATATTGGTTGTTAATCATTTTACATTAATTGCAAAACTTATATTTTTTAAATGCCATAGACAACAGTAGTATCTATATTATCTATAACTTTAACGTCACTTAATATGTTAAGAGAGTTAACAAGATTTTACTTCTATTTAAAGTAAGTAAGTTTATTTCTCGTCATTTCTGTAACTAAATTCATCACGAAATGTTGACGCAGAATCAAAATGAGCAGCCGGCCTTTTTTTTTTTTTTTTTCTCTTTTCAAAATAAAAGTTACAAAAAGGGAGAAATAAATAAATAAAAAAATATCTAACAAGGTAACGAGGTCCTGACACGACAGCATGCTGTGATTATTACAGTACCGGTGAGAATATTCTCTTTTCCCATCTCCCAAGGCCTAGTTTTCTCTTTTTCTCTTTTTTTTTCCTCTCTCTCTTTTTTTTCTCTCCCTCCTCTCTAATATCATGAATAGCATAATTGTTTTGCTGTCATTAGCATTGAATATTCCTTCTCCTTTCTTTTTCAGGGTGGAACCTGATACTTTATTCATTGACTCCTTTTTTTTTTTTTTTTTTTTTTCTCGCTGCCAGAAATGATGAAGCCCACATCATCAAGGTATTAGACAAAGCGCAAGAGAGAGAGAGAACGAGAGAGAGAGAGAGAACGAGAGAGAGAGAGCAAGAGAGAGAGAGAGAGAGCGAGCGAGAGAGAGAGAGAGAGAGAGCAAGAGCCAGAGAGAGAGAGAGAGATGAAGATTATGAGGCCTTTTTCAAAGGCTTTCACCGCCCCGGCAGAAGTTGATATCAGGGGAAATTAGCAAGGGAAAAATATTTTTAGAGCCTCGCACAGCTGCAGCGGCGGCGCAACAGGTACCCATCCAGTAGGCTTGACAAGAGCTATTACAATTAATTGCTCTTTGAGACTAGTATTTGCTCGACTGAGTGACAAGGTGTTAATTCACCTTGGTGCTAGTTAAAATGGTAATATTGAACATGTGAAAATAGCGCCTCGCTTTGCGCCCGGCAATCGCCGCCTCGCTCTCGCGCTCGCTCCGCACAATGCGAAGCCTGGAGACGCACAAACACACTGTCTGTCGCCGCGTCTTCTTCTGAGATGTCGAGAGAGAGAGAGAGAGAGAGAGAGAGAGAGAGAGAGTGCAAGAGCGAGAGTACACGAGTGAATGAGAGAAAGAGAGAGAGAGAAACTGTCTGATCCAGTTATTATGAAATGTTTATTCCATGTACAATTCTGATAACCAATCACAATTTATTTTTTTACAAGAGAGATAGAAGGAACAGTACTGCATGATACAGAAAGAGTCACGTCTGGCTGACCCACATGGCAACAGGTTTAGCCTTTAGGTCAAATTAAAGAGCCACTAAATGCTTAAAACACATATATATATATATATATATATATATATATATATATATATTTTTTTTTTTTTTTTCTATTTATAGCTATAATGTGTTTTTTTAACCCTTGTGTGGTGTCCGGTACAGTGGGACCCGTTTTCATTTTTCATCAAATTATACTAAAAAAATATTTTTTCTAACTCAAACTCATTGGCATTGGCTCATTTTTTGTGAAAAACATATATCAAAACACATTTTCGATAAACACACACTGTACACCCCCCCCCCCCCAACCATTTATATTACAAAATAAACATTGCTTCATTTGTAAATTTGAAACTAAACAAATTTTCTACTCATATCTTGAGTTTAATTCATTTTTTTTACATTTTATTAAAAAACTAATAAAAAAAGAGTAGCACTTTTTGAAAGAAATGTAACATAAGAAAGGTAAAGGGTAAATATTAACCATGTAAGCTGTTTATATTGCTTGCAATTTAGGTAAAGCAAGCATGTGTAAAGCATTTTAATGTAAAATTGCTTAATTTTGCTGACATGTTAACAAAGTAAACGAGTAACAAAAATAGGAACACCACACAAGGGTTAAAGTAAAAATGACAGTCCTGCTTAAAATCGTTATAAACCTTTCATAACCTTTAATGCCTTTAAACATTTTTGTTGTGTTAATGTTGGCCTCTGCAGCTCCCTCTCTGGTTCTGTGCTATAGACGAGGATGATGTGTCCGTGTACTTTCAATCAATAATACCTCACTGCTGTCAGAGGCACACTGCTTAGCCCAATCAGCTCTCCCTTATGCTCCGCCCCTAAACCCATACATCACCCAGTGCAAAAAAAATAATAATAATAATAATATATTATAGTATATTTATAGTATATAAAATTAATATAATATTGATGCCTAGAACACTTTTTATAGTTCTACCATATTTTGCACTAGTAGCTCATTCACTAGTTAATTCATCTTTTGCACTGCTTAATTTAATTTAAATTATTATATAACTGTGTATTGCACTTTCTCATCTATCTATCTATCTATCTATCTATCTATCTATCTATCTATCTATCTATCTATCTATTATATTATATTATATTTCTTATATATTATATTCCTATCACAATTATTTTTTGGTTAATAACATATTAGAAGTAAACAGCAATACAGTATTGGCTTTACTCTTAATGAAACTTAATCTATGTTAATAGGTGTTAATTGCATTCTTTTTTTTTGTAACTTTAAATTCAACATTTCTGTCATTTAACATAAATGGTTAAATGGTTTACTCTTTGTAATCAACGATGCCCTTTAAAATCTTAGCAATAGTCTTTCATCATTACCTGCATAAAAGCTATCGGATGGTTTCTATCACATCCCAAAGACTAAATTTATAATTTCAACTTAATGTACATAAAAACATGATACCCACTATATATATATAAATTATTGCCATAGACTATAGAATGTGAAAGCGAGCAAAAGAGAGAGAGAGAGAGAGAGAGAGAGAGAAAGAGAGAGAGAGAGCAAATACATTCTGATCCAGTTATTATGAAATGTTTATTCCATGTATAATTTAAAAAGTGAAAAAATGCATAAATTTGATTCCTCATACCTCATCATAATTATTTTTGGTAAACGACATATTAGAAGAAAAGGACAATACAGTATTGGCTTAACTGTTAATTAAACTGAATCTATGTTAACAGTTTACTTTCTTTTTAAACCTCAAATTCAACATTTTTGTAATTTAACATAAACTGTATATTCTTTGTAATTAACACCTTCAAAAGACTCTTAGAAACTGGAGAAAACTGCTACAGGAAGTTGTCTGGCTGACCCACATGGAAACAACAGCTTTAGCCTTTAGCTCAGATTAAAGCGCCATTAAATGCTAAACCATATATATATTTTTTTCTATTAGTAGCTGAAATGTGTTCCTTCTTTGAAGTAGAAAAAAACAGTCCACCAGCTTACAATTATTTTAAACATTTCCTAACCTTTAAAAAAAAAAAAAGTTTCATTGTGTTCATTTTTGCCTCTGCAGTGCCCTCTCTGGTTCAACTGTGCTATAGGCGTACTTTGGTACAAAGACACATCATAATGTGCAGAGCAGTCGATCAATACTACCATAATACTCAATGCTATCAGAGGCACACTACTCAGCCCAACCATCTCTTTCTTCTGCTCCTCCTCTAAACCCATACATCACCCAGTGCCACTCCCAAACTACCCCTGAGGGTGGAATCAGCTAGAATTAGAGCTAGTCTAACAGGTGAATTACAGTCATGAAATAATTGCTAAAATAAAATCTAGTAGTGTATATATATATATTTATATATTTGTTAATTTGCCAGAACTTTGTGCTTGTTTGCCAGATCTTTGTTTGTTTTTATTCACTACTGTTCACCACTGTTATTTTTTTATTTAATCGTAATTCACTGGTGTTAGTGTTGTAATGCTGTAGCAATACTGTAGTCATTACAGCTATGGGAATAAAGAAAGTAAGAGAGAGAGAGAGAGAGGTAGAGAGAGAGAGAGAGAGAGAGAGAGAGAGAGAGAGAGAGAGAGAGAGAGAGAACTTCCCTCTGGCACTGTGCTGTGAGAGGAGCGAGAGAGAGGCGTGGGAGAAGAGAAGAAGAGAAGAGAGGCCTGATGTGCCTTGTCAGGAGTTTGCCTTTAAACTACAATAAGAGTGTTTGACAGGTTTTTAATGCAGCACAATAGTCGCTCTGAGGCTGACACTGCTCTTACTCTCAGACGAGAGCACAATAGGCTAAGCACACTGATATGACCAGGTAAGCGCTACTATTGCCTGTCACTGACGCAAAACAATCACACCAGTCCATATCACCATCATTTAAAAAAAAAAAAAACAACGTGCATTAAAGGGCAGATATCCCACAGTTTTTTTCCTGCTGTTTCATTTTTCCCCATTGAAGTCAATAGGGGAATCTTTTTTAGTTTAGTTTAGTTTATTTCGCTTTTTGCAGAATATTCACACACATAAAAATAATAATAATGATAATGAAGAAAGAAAAAAAAAGAAAAAAAAAATACACATCCTATATCTTGCATTTAAAAAATCGGTACCACTTTAAAATAAGACTACCTTTATAAACTGTTTATAAATGCTTTACAATTAGTTTATTAATGGTTACTAATTAGGTTGTGAATGCCTTAAAAAGCATTAATAATCAGTTATAACACATACATAGAAAGGGCAACAATGACCTGCTGTTTGCCAAATAGTGAACCCACAGCCATCTATATTGTTGCCCTTTCTACGTATGTGATATAACTGATTATTAATGATTTTTAAGCCATTTACAACCTAATTAGTAACTATTAATAAACTAATTGTAAACCATTTATAAACCCTTTATAAAGGAGGTCTTATTTTAAAGTGGTACCAAAAAAATCTATAAGTATAGGCTGAAGCTTTAGCTTATTTTACCTAACTAATATGTATTCATATATGTTTATTACGAAATGTAGTGACACAAAACAACACAAAAAAACACCAAAAATCTTTAGAAATTTCACAATATATAGACAACTCATTTATCAGTTATATATTATATAATATATATCTTACATTTGTAGCGCGAACTACACATTCTTAATTCTTCATTACAATTACACAGCTTTACCCCACTGACAGATACAGATCTGTTTTTTATATTTGTCATTGCTCTATTTATTTTAAGTTCATAATTCCCCTAAGAACAAAAAAAAAAAAACAAATTCAACTTTTAATGTCTGAACTGAATGGACTGCGTAACATTTTTTGAAAGTTTTTAACGTTTTGTGAATGTGTATATAACTGTAAAAAAATAAGCTGGTTTCTATCTGATCACAAAGTCTAAATAAATTCAGCATTTTAGCTTAGCTTGCACACCTGTTTTTATTAAATAATGGCCATTGAAACTTAAGCAATGTCCAGCGCAGACTAAGGCACTGCCACTATGATCAGGAGATCGCTTGTTCGAATCCCGGTCATCCAGCTTGCCATCAGCTGCCGGAGCCCTGAGAGAGTACAATTGTCCTTGCTCTCTCTCTCTGGGTGGGTACAGTAGATGGCGCTCTTTCTTTCCCCTCATCACTCCTAGGGTGATGTGGATCAGCACAAGGCTGCGTCTGTGAGCTGATGTATCAGAACCGTGTCGCTGCGCTTTCCTCCGAGGATCAACTTCCCAACAACAACCAAAGACAGACTACTACTATGTGTGAATATACGTTATATGTATCTATACTGTACAGTACTGTAATGAATAATGCATTTTGTCACTTTTAATAGTATAATAGTATATAGTTATTTTTACATGGTTTATCCTTTATACTATATGCAATGACACATATTTATTACACATATATTTGTGCTATGAATGATGCAGCTAATATGAGGCATTTATATTAAATTTGGCAACAGTATGAATTTGTTGAGTTTTGAAAAAAGTAGCCTCAGTTGTAGAGACCATTAAAAATGATATGATGAAACTGGCACTCATCAGTATTTTTACTACATGATTCCTTATGTGTTCCTTTATAGTCTGGATCACGTCACTATTCATTTACTATGTAGATAAATATGAAAATATTAAATGAATAAGTTTGTCTAGACTTTTAACTGGTACTGTATGTTTTTCTGAGTTTTTTTTTTTTTTTTTTTTGTCAAAATATACAATATTGGCCCTTTAATTTTAACCCCTTTATAACAAATAGACCAATACAGATGCTACAAAATGACCTGAAGCATTTTCTTCTTCTGTAAATTTGCCATTATGGAGTTTTTTGCCTAGCAGCAATGAGACGACATATATAAAAAATATATATATATCACCCTCAGACATGGGGAGATGGAGATTAATAAAGAGCGCTCGACTGCTTAACAGGGATTATATGCACACATACACATGTACTCGCTGACCCTCAGGCTGCAGGCATCATCAGTGTGCGACAGGCCGGTCCCAGCTCTCCGCAGTAGCCCGAGCAGCGGCTGTGTGGATGCTAGCACTCTAACACAAGCCATATTACAGCTAATTAGCCACCTGATGAGGACACTATTACTGGCAATTACCGCGTCGCATCCTAGAGCCTCCGTTTAAGTCGACGTATTTCTCTCCACTACGGGGAGACGAGGGTGTGAAACCAAACAGCAGATAAAAACAACAACAAAAGAGGAATAAAAATACATATATCTCGTTGTTTTGACTCATCTTTCTCTCTCTCAGAGAGTCTCTCTCTCTCTCTCTCTCTCTCTCTCTCTCTCTCTCTTTCTCTCTCTCTAACAGCTCTAGTTGTCTGTGAATTAGGAGACGGTGGTAATTACGGGGTAGTAAATTGAGTAAGCCGTTAAGATGACAAGAAGAGGCAGTAATGCAGTGCTGTGTATGTGTGCATAATTCAGTTTGTGTACCTGTGAACACTTCCTTCCATTACTTCAGTACGGTATTTGATATTTGGTACATATAGTATCATTATGGGATGTTTACCATGGTTACTGAGGTCGTGTCATACTGTTACACATCCCAGTTGAAGTGATAAAGTTGTTACGTTTTTTTTATTTTATTTGCTGTGTCGCTAAATCAGGTCTCACAATGGGGAAAAAAAATGGAGTGGACCAATCGTGCGATGCGTAGTTACATTTCCAGGGAGGTATTTGTTGAGCTATGGCATAGGCTACACCGCAGGTTCAAAGCAGAAGTATAAATTGGCCTTAACACAACCTCTACAGCTCTTGGCCTACAGTGGTTGGACAATGAAACTGAAACACCTGGTTTTAGAGCACAATAATTGATTGTGGTGACGGACAGTTCTGGTGGAAACAGGAGAGTTGAGGTGCACATTGAATTCTGCGTGATTAGATCAGCCGTGGTTTTATGTTTTTTTGGATACAATCCGGGTTAGCACTCGAACATCCCTTTCAGACAGCTTCCTCTTACAGCATCCACAGTTAATCCTGTTGGATGTGGTTGGTTCTTCTTGGTGGTATGCTGACATTACCCTGGATACCGTGGCTCTTGATGCATCACAAAGACTTGCTGTCTTGGTCACAGATGCTCCAGCAAGACGTGCACCAACAATTTGTCCTCTTTTGAACTATGGTATGTCACCCATAATGTTGTGTGCATTGCAATATTTAGAGCAGAACTGTGCTCTTACCCTGCTAATTGAACACTCTTACAGCTCTTACTGGTACAATGTGCAATTAATGAAGATTGGCCACCAGGCTGCTCCAATTTAGCCATGAAACCTCCCACAATAAAATGATAGGTGTTTCAGTTTCATTGTCCAACCCCTAACGTCTTGGTGTCATATACACCTCCAGCGGCCTTTTAGTGGCCACAACTTTTTCTTGTTAATTGGTTAGTTTTCATGCATCTTGCCATTTTCTCCTCCACCAGTCTTACACACTGTTTTTGCTTTTGTTTGATGACTCTTGATAATCCATCTTCCTCTTGATTATATATTTCAGAGGTTTTCAATCTGGTAAAAACAAAGAAACTCATCATGTATACGTGTATATTTGTATATTTCTTTTTTATTTTAAGTATTTTAAGTAATACTGACATGTTTATGGCGTTGCTAAGTAAGGTGGGGTGAACACATCGTTTGATCTGTTTAAAAGATGGTCTGTTTTTTTGTTTGCTGAGCCCATTGAAGCCCACTGAGCCTGAGGGCTGAAACATTCGTGTTTTATCTGCGAGTCAAATAAATATATTAGACATTATACGAGTGATGTCCGACCCTCTTCTACGTGAGAAGCACTTGGGAGCGCAGCCTGTTTGTTGACTCTTTGGGCCAACAAGGAACCAGCAAGACAGAACGAGAGATAGAGAGTGAAAAAGACACTAGAGAATGAGATAGAAGCAGATAGATCTATGTGAATATCTGAATGTATGGTGCAGAATAAGAAGCGGGTGTGTGATAAGTGTGCATCTCTCAAACAGCTTTAAGTGTGCTCAGCTAGAGAACGCATTCATTCAAGAGCACTACATGAGGCCGGCTAACAGCATCTACTGTACAGCCTGTTATGAATGTGTTTGTGTCTGTGTGTGCGTTTGTGTGTGTGTATGTGTGTGTGTACGAGGCACATGTCTCTGTGTGTTCTCACTTCTGGGTGTGAGGAGAAAGTAAAGGAAGATCTAATGCCGCCTCTGATCCTCTGCATCTGTGAGCACACGCCGCCCGACACCCGCACCATATGTTTTTAATTATCATAATAGCTTTAAAGAACCTGTTCAGAGGGACAAACACACATACCAGCCTTCACACACTACTGTACCACTACAGAGAGAGAGAGAGAGAGAGAGAGAGAGAGAGAGAACACAGACATGCAGACAGAAAGTAAATGATAGAGCAAAAGATAAATGAAATGATAGATAGATAGATCAGCATCTAAACGGACATCAAAAGAAAAGAAAAGTAAATGATAAAGTGAAAAAGAAATGAAATGAAATGAAAGAGAGTATGGGAGATGGACAGATGAAGAGAAACATGGTAAAGAAAGAGATAAAAAAGTATAAATGAAGAACAACCATAAGATAATGAAAAATATTTGATAGATAGATAGATAGATAGATAGATAGATAGATAGATAGATAGATAGATAGATAGATAGATAGATAGATAGAACGAGAAATTTCTTAATGAATTAAAATACAAAGACTAGAGGATGAGACAAGACACAGAGAGGGAGAACAAATAAAAGAACAAAATAAGAAAGTAAGAAGGAAAGAAAGAGTCTGTCTGTCTATCTTTTACTGTGTACCTCTCTCTCTCTCTCTCTCTCTGTGTATCTTTCTCATTGTGTGAATGTCTATCTATCCTGATCGTTCTTTCTGTCTCTTCATCTATCTCTCTATTCTTAAATTTTGAATTTCTTTCTCTTATTCTATCTCTCTCTCTCTCTCTCTTTCTCTCTCTTTCTTTTACTGTGTGGATGTATTTGTCTGTATGTCTCTCTATCCGGATCTTTCTCTCTTGTACTCTCACTATTTGTCTTCCTTTCTTTCTTTCACTCTGTCTGTCTGTCTGCCTGTCTCTCTCTCTCTCTCTCTCTCTCTCTTGCTCTCTTTCACTATTAGATATTTTGTTTCTCAAAGAGAGAGAGGGAGCGAGAGAATGAAAGCAAAAGAAAAGCACAAAACAATTAAGAGAGACAGAACACAGAGAACACAGACAATCTGAATTATACAGAGAGACTAACTAATAAAGAGGAAATAATAGAAAGAAAGATGTAGAGAATTAAAGCAAAAGAAAAATGAGGGAAAGAGAGAAAAGAGAGAGAGAGAGTTAGAGAGAGTTATAGAGGGCGAGAGACACTAGCGGCTGACAGGCTCTAACAGAAAGCTCAGCACTGTGTCTGACCTGCAGTGGGTTGGGGTCGCGACCCTCGCAGGAGCACAGTCTGATCCTACAGCCTCCTGACAGTCATAATTGGCCACTAGTGACATGAACACTGCTTACAAGCAAGGAGACAACTAACCACCAGCACCACCACCACCGACCCCCCTGCGCTTCCCCGACACACACACTTACACTTACAAAAACACACACACACGCACACACTTACACACACTTAAGAAGTACTAAGTGTGCTGGATTGTGAGAGGATTGGCAGTATCGAGAAGCGAGAGAATGCCGCGAATTCCTCCAGTACATTTACGCATCTGTGGTTTTCTACTTTTCCGCCTTTTTTTTTTTCTCTCTCTTTTTTTTTACGACGTAGTTTGTGGGCTTGACAAATGCTGTGGATTTACTGTCTCGTTTTTAGCGCTGGGGCTTTCGCTGCTTTCGCTGCTTTAGCTGCTATCGCGCGCTGAGCACTTGAACCCAGTAAGCGTGCAATGATGTATTCAGGAGCCACTGAAAATTGATAAACCCGCGGGAAGAGAGAGAGAGTCTTCTCTTAAAGAAGAGAGAGCGCGAGAGCACGCGAGCGAAAGAGAGAGAGCGCGAGAGCAAGACAGAGAAAGAGAGAGAGAGAAAGAGAGGGAGAAAGAAACAGAATAGGATCCTTCCTTTATGTCTTTCCCAGTCTCTCACCCCTTCTCCTCCCTCCCGCTCCCAATATATCTGTCTTCCCTCGCGTCTCCTATAACCCTTTCTCTTTTTACATGACTTATTTCCTCTCTCTCTCTCTTTCTCTCTCTGTCGTTCACTGCTCATCTGTCATTCTCCTTGAGTGAACTGGAGAGAATGGGGACAGGGTTCACCACTTTTCCACCAGGGGGTGTCATGGCCTTATGAACCGGGATCACAGGGTATCAAACATAACCCCCCCAACCCCCAATAATATACAGAACCCCACTTTCTGCTCTCTCTCTCTCTCTCTCTCTCTCTCTCTCTCTTTCACACACTGTGTAGATGTCTCTCTTTCCTGATCTTTCTCTCTTTCTTTTCTACCTTACTCTCTCTCTCTTTAAGTATTTTAATTTCTTTCTCTCTTTCTTAAACTCTTTTACTGTGTGACTTTCTATTATCTGTCTGTCTGTCTTTCTTTCTTTCTTTCTTTCTTTCTTTTATTGTGTATTTCTCTCTTTTCTCACTGTGTGGATGTATCTGTCTATATGGCTCTTTATCATGATTCTTCTCTCTTTTACTCCATATTGTCTTTCTTTCTTTCTTTCTTTCTTTCTTTCTTTCCATGTATGTCTGTCTGTCTGTTTCTTTCTTTCTGATTCTTTCTCTCTCTCAATTTCACTATTTGATTATTTTTGTCCTATTATCTCTCTCTCTCTTTTACTGTGTATGACTTTCTTTTGACTTTATTTGTCTGTCTGTCTGAGTGTCTGTCTATCTTTTATTGTGTATCTCTCTTTTTCTCACTGTGTGGATGTCTCCATCTGTGTTTCTCTATCCTGTTCTTCTCTCGTTTACTCTTACTATTTGTCTTTATTTCTTCCTTTCACTGTGTGTCTGTCTTTCTGTTTCTTTTGTCTATGTATCATCTGTCTGTCTGACTGTTTGTCTATCTTTTACAGTGTATCTCAGACAAACTGACATTACTTGAATATCTACGTTCTTTCTTTCTTTCTTTCTTTCACTGTGTGTATGTATTTCTGTCATCTGTCTGTCTATCTCTCTTTCTATCTCAATATGTGAATGTACTTGTCTGTATGTCTCTCTATGCGAATATGTTTTCACTCTTTCACCCTCTCACTCTCTCTCTCTCTCTCTCTCTCTCTCTCTCTCTCTCTCTCTCTCTCTCTCTCTCCCTCTTTTGAGGAATGTGGTGATTGGGTGATGAAAGTGGCACCTTCCAGCTGCTGGTCTGAGAGTTTTCTTCTGAAGGTGGTGTCTGGACCTCACACACTTAAAAATAAAAAAATAAAATAAAATAAAAAATTGCAGTGTACATTAACATTAAAATTAACATTAACACATCTACAATCTGACCTGACCATTATACCATTATTACCTCCATTTACACCAGGCCTGCCAGTGATATTAAATATATCATTTATGTGTCTTCAACCCTGCTATTCTAAATACTCTAATTATTCTAATTATTACTGTTGTCATTATTGTCATTTTTTTCTTTTTATTGATGTTTCTGTTAAAACTTTCCTTGTTGTTTCCTATACGTTCACTTTTTGACATTTGTGTTCTTTGGCAACATTGTTTTCAAAAGAGTTGACTTAAATTGAATTGAGAGGAAGAAAGAACGAGAGAGAGAAAGAGAGAGAGAGAGATCTGTGTCGAGATGAAACAGGTGTCAGGTGTGCAGAGATTTGCATACAGCTGTATTTTATTCATGTGAACATATAGAGTAACGTACACATTTAAATCATGTAAATACAATACATCATTCATTCTGCTCGTTCTGCTCGTCTCTCAGCGCATCTTTCGTTTAGTTTATAGTAGCAGTTCATGGTAACCTGTTGCCACTCTAAGAGTTTTAAGACTTTTTTTAATACCATTCAGCAACATAATTCAGAATTCAGACCACTTTAACAACATGGCAGATACTGTAGCACACAACACCAAATATTACATTTTATTAATATTAAGTAAGCTTGTGATTCCTTGTATTTTCTGACATATCAATACAAAAAAGAAACATACATATGATTCCTTTCTGTGGCACATTGAAAAACCTTTAAGACTTTTTTTTTTTATAAGCTATGGAAAGGTTTTTTTTTTTTTTTTCATTGTGTCCACTGTGATACTAGTACTCTTTTCTATCAGTAGAATAAGCTGAATCATAGTTCAAAGTTCACACTGACAATATACAGCTCCGGAAAAATAAAAAATAAAAATAAAATAAAAATAATAATAATAATAATAATAAGATACCACTTCAAAAGGATCAGTTTGATAAAACTACTGATGTCTGATGAAACACTTCTCCCGGACTCCAAAAAATAAACATAAAAATAAGAATAAAAATAAAAAAAGATGCAGTGACTTCAGACGTCAAATAACGCAGGGAAAGCAAGTTCATGTTCAGTCATAAACAGCAGTTTTTGGTGGAATAACCCTGATTTTTAATCACGGCTTTTTTTCTTGAGTCCTCGCACCTTCTCCTCCACCAGTCTTTCACGCTGCTTTTGGGTGAACTCATATCCCCTCGCTCCTGGCGCAAAAAAAGTTCAGATTTGCTCGGGCAGTTCAGATTTGTTTGATGTCTTGTGATCATCCGTCTTCTTCTTGATTACATACCAAAGGTTTTCAATGGAGTTCAGGTCTGGAGAACGGGCCGGCCATGAAAGGGTCTTGATCTGGTCGTCCTTCATCCACACCTTGAGAGTCGGGGAACATTGTCATTGAGTTATTCCACCAAATATTGAATTCAGAACTCTTTTTTTTTTTTTTAAGAATCACACACATTTGGTATCATTGTTTCTAAAGGAATATGAACTTGTTTTCTTTGCATTATGTGGGGTTTGAATGCACTTCATCTTTTTCCTTACTTTTTCTTTTATTACTTTATTCTAATTTTCTGTAAATAAATGCTCTAAATGACAATATTGACAATAGAGTTTCTCATGATTGGGTATTCACATACTCACTACTCAGAACTTTTTTTTGTAACGTATGCATATTTTTATTTCTATTTATATAGCACATCAGTCACTTTTATAATCAATGTCATTGAACCTTGCACTTTGCTCTGTTAATTATTTAATTATTTAACGACCTTTAGCAACATCTACTGCACTGCTCCGTTTACAGATAGATCTTTACCTTGTATAGTACGTTTTCTATAGCCTCATATATTTTCTTTTCTTCTGTGTTTAAATTTATGTTTAAATATGTTTCCTATTGTATTGTGTTGTTGCTGCTGGATGCCTAATTTTCCTTCGGGATAAATAAAGTATCTATCTATCTATCTATCTATCTATCTATCTATCTATCTATCTATCTATCTATCTATCTGTATTTTAATTTGGAATGTGGAATTTGAGAGAAATGTTGTCTATAGTTGATAGAATAAAACAACAGTGTTAATTTTACTCAGAAATATACCTAGAAATAGTAAAATCAGGGAAACTGATCATTTTTTAAGACTTTCATTCTGAGGTATAAATCCTTTCAGCAATACTGTTCTCTTCAATAACAATTTTCAAAATTTCAATAATCATAGAGCACTGAAATATTTTTTAAAGTATGTGTAAATTCCACTTTTTACCCCCTAAAGGAGCTAAAATATTCATATTAATTCATTTTGCAATTAATAAATAAAAAAGGGCTAAGCTACAATCACCATGCATTCATTTGTACCAGTAAGCACTGTACACACACACATATATACACACACACACACACACACACACACACACACACAAATAGATACACAGATACACACACACACACACACACACACAAACAAATAGATACACAGATACACACACACATGCAGAGTCAAGTGTAAGTGTGAGAGAGAGGCCGAGAGACAAAAGCAGGGGCATTTTTCACTGAGTCTAATGGAGCCGGAGAGCCCGAGTCCAGATAACGGTTTACCCAGCAATCAACAACGACAGAAGAGAGAGAGAGAGAGAGAGAGAGAGAGAGATACAGAGAGAGAGAGAGAGAGAGAGAGAGAGAGAGAGAGAGAGAGAGAGATACTGAGAGAGAGAGAGAGATACAGAGAGAGAGAGTGACAGAAAGAGAGAGAGATACAGAGAGAGAGAGTGACAGAAAGAGAGAGAGAGATACACAGAGAGAGAGAGAGAGATACAGAGAGAGAGAGAGGGGATGTGTAAATACTGATACCAGAGAACACCAATGATCTCATCTCTCTCTTTCTCTCTCTCTCTCTCTCTCTCTCTCTCTCTCTCTCTCTCCCTCTCCCTCTTTCTCTCTCTCTATCTCTCTCACTCTTTCTCTCTCTCATTTTATCTCTATATCTCTGTCTCTCTCTCTGTCTCTCTCTCTGTCTCTCACTCGGCCTGAGTGCCACTTCACAATAACTGTAAGAGACTGTGATTTTTTTTATTTTATTTCTATGACAGTGGTGAACATTTTAACTGAGAAAAAAAGTAAAATATAATATAATAAATATATAATATAATATAATTTAATAATATAATAAACCAAATATGTAAATGTAAAAAAAAAGAATCTCCAGATTACACAGTAGTTAATGTAGTTAATTTACCAGGAAACCATAAATATCATTATTCAAAATGTTTTAATCCCTGTATATAGTTTGCAATCTATTTGCAATCTATTTCTATATTCTAAATGAATATGAACGTGTTATCTTTGCATTATTTGAGGTCTGAATGCACTTAATCTTTCTTTGCTTATTACTTTATTCTCATTTTCTCTAAATAAATAAAAAAAGACAATAGTTTAATTTGTTATTTGGGGGAAATGTTGTCCACAGTTTTTAAATAAAAACATTATTAATTATTTGTGTGTCTTTTTTATTCTTTGCTGTTGTGGGAATAAAAGTAAATAAAAATATAAAATATAAATATATTTACAACATATAAATATAAATATAAAAATAAAAGACAAATATATTCCAGATCATTTAAGAGTATTTTTTTTTTAATAAGTTTAAATAAATGTCTTGAATGGACCAATAGAAATGGTCCGGATAAAATGATCTGGAATAAAACCTGTTTACTTTAACTTGCACTGTACTTGTGGAAAAACTATGCATGTAAAATAAAAAAAAAAAGAGTATATTCCACAGAATTAGATAATTTAAACTGGTCAATTTATCTAAAATTATGTACATAGTGTACAGAGCAATTAAAAGGTTCAAACAATGAAGAAATTGAATTGAAAAAGGACCAAGAATCTATATAAAATACCTAAAACGAATAAATATTTTTATATATCTACAGCATATATATATCAACACTTTTTGTTGATGTTCTGATTATACAGTGATTCATCACTGCTGCTGACCTCTTCCATCTCTGAACCTCAGGTAAAAATGTATTCATTTTCACAGCTGGAAGCGCTCTGGCTCCAATCAGTGGTTTTATGGTTTTGGCAGCCTTGTCTTGCTTACTTTTAGTCTTTTTTGATAAATGAGATCCCATTATATCCTTATAGTCTAAACACTGGCACTGGGGGGGCGAGGGGGAGGCGGGGAAACGGCCGTATGTGAGGAGGTTGTCCTCAGTACAGAGCTTTATTTTAGATCTAAAAAAAATAACAGTTTACAGTTTGAGGCTGTGGAACGTACATACGTGAAGATCTACCACTGACACAATTGGATATTGATTATATGATAGCCTTACACAAAGGCTCCCCAGCACAATAGAACGTGGCCATTAAGAGATCTGAACAATACATGTCTAATCGACTGGACTACAAATAGGCCGAGGCATCAGAGAGAGCAGAGCGCGGAGCAGAGAGGAGCAGAGCGGTGGAGATGCTTTAGATTAATATGCTTCATGCTATATGTGAGAGCATGTTAACAATTACCGTCTTCTAAATGCCTGCTCACACTTATAACACATGCAGGCGATGCAAATAAGTGAACTTTGGTGAGTGAAGGTGTGTCATTTCATCTTTATAATCTGAAACACAGCAGCTGAATTGATGTATCTGCACTGCTTTTACAAACACATATCTTTACAGCATCACTTTACCTTTACTTTATCTCTATACAGCTCTGGAAACAAAAGAGAGCACTTAAAAATGATGAGTTTCTTTGATTTTACCAAATTGAAAACCTCTGGAATATAATCAAGAGGAAGATGGATGATCACAAGCCATCAAACCACCAAACTGAACTGCTTGAATGTATTTTTGCACCAGGAGTAAAGCAGCATAAAGTTATTCAAAAGCAGTGTGTAAGACTGGTGGAGGAGAACATGATGCCAAGATGCATGAAAAAAAAAAAACTGTGATTAAAAACCAGGGTTATTCCACCAAATATTGATTTTTGAACTCTTAAAACTTTACGAATATGAACTTGTTTTCTTTATTGCATTATTTAAGATCTGAATGCTCTGCATCTTTTTTGCTATTTTAGCCATTTCATGCTCTAAATGACAATATCTTTATTTGGAATTTGGGAGAAATGTTGTCTGTAGTTTATAGAATAAAACAAGAATGTTCATTTTACTCACATATAAACCTATAAATAGCAAAATCAGAGAAACTGATTCTAAACTATTCTAAACTGTATGCTATACTATTATTAACTAGTACATAATGTTGTACTACCTTCTATACTATACACTAATACACAGTACTACACTGTACACTGTAGTATATGCTAGTACATAGTACGAAACTATACATTATACTAAATTCTAGTCAATTGTGTCATACTGTATACTATATTATTAACTAGTATATAATACTATACTATATACCATACTGTATAATAATACTATATACTGTACAATTTACTAGTACAGAGTGCTAAAATATATGCTATACTATACTAGTGTATAGTTCCCTACTGTACACTAGTTAGTACACTGTTTGTGTACTGTATGCAAACCTATGTAAAATGAACCTTAATGACATAAAGCAAGAAGATTTTTTCTATTTAAATTTTGAAAGAGTGGTAAATCCAGAAGAAATTAATATATCCCATGATATATGGGATGTCAGTGTAGTTGTACTTTCCCACTGTAATAGAGGACAGCTAGTATTTCGAAGAGAGCCAAAAGTCAAACATTCTTATCTATATATACTGTAGTGTCTTTATATACGTGGCTGTATATTTAGTTACGGCTGATATTGATTTAGTGTTAATGCTTGTGGACGGTGTAAGTGGAATACTTGTTGGTCAGTATTAAATGTCTATATTGACTGTTGTATTGGTTTGCTCGTGTGCTGCTGTGGTCTGAGATACGTCAGAGTTTCAGACCGGACTCCCGTCCTCCAGCTTTCTGATCAAGAAACAAGAGGATTCACTGCGTTAAAATATTAAAAACGTTCATAACGTGATCATAGCAGTATTACGCAGCCCCTGATAGCATATAGTCTCATTTTACTATGTGGTGCGCACCAGATACTAACTGGTGAGCACTAGATACTATGTAGTGGGCACCAAATGCTTTGTAGTGAGCACTAGATACTATATAGTAAGCATTAGATACTATGTGGTAAAAAAAACTAGATACTATGAAGTAAGCACCAGCTACTACTATGTACCAGGCACCAGATCCTAAGTGGTGAACACTAGATACTATGTAGTGAGCACCAGATACTACTATGTGCCAAGTACCAGATACTAAGTGGTGAACACTTGATACTCTGTAGTAAGCACTAGATACTATGTAGTAAGCACCAGATACTCTGTAGTGAGCACCAGATACTCTGTAGTGAGCACTAGATACTATGTGGTGGGCACCAAATACTTTGTGGTGAGCACTAGATACTATATAGAAAGCATTAGATACTATGTGGTAAAAACTAGATACTATGAAGTAAGCACCAGCTACTACTATGTGCCGAGCACAAGATACTATGTCGTAAAACCTAGATACCATGTAGTAAGCACCAGATACTCTGTAGTGAGCACTAGATACTATGTAGTGGGCACCAAATACTTTGTGGTGAGCACTAGATACTATGTAGTGGGCAACAAAAAACTTTGTAGTAAGCACTAGATAATATGTAGTAATCACCAGCTACTACTATGTACCAGGCACCAGATCCTAAGTGGTGAACACTAGATACTATGTAGTGAGCACCAGATACTACTATGTGCCAAGTACCAGATACTAAGCGGTGAACACTTGATACTCTGTAGTAAGCACTAGATACTCTGTAGTGAGCACCAGATACTCTGTAGTGAGCACTAGATACTATGTAGTGGGCACCAAATACTTTGTGGTGAGCACTAGATACTATGTAGTGGGCACCAAAAACTATGTAGTAAGCACTAGATAATATGTAGTAATCACCAGCTACTACTATGTACCAGGCACCAGATCCTAAGTGGTGAACACTAGACACTCTGTAGTGAGCACCAGATACTACTATGTGCTAAGCAACAGATACTCTGTAGTGAGCACTAGATACTATGCAGTGGGCACCAAATACTTTGTGGTGAGCACTAGATCCTATGAAGTGGGAACCAAATACTTTGTGGTGAGCACTAGATACTACGTAGTAATCACCAGCCACTACTATGTGCCAAGCACCATATACTAAGTGGTGAACACTAGATACTATGTAGTGAGCACCAGATACTACTATGTTTTGAGCAACAGATGCTCTGTAGTGAGCACCAGATACTAAGTGATGAACACTAGATACTCTGTAATGAGCACTAGATACTATGTAGTCAGCACCAGATACTACGTAGTGAGCACCAGATACAATGTAGTGAGCAGCACCTAACAGGAAAAAAAATACTAAGAGGAAAGAAAGTAAACACTGTTCACAGGGCCACATAATATCTAGTGCTCACTACTTAGTATGTAGTACTTACCACATATTATCTGGTTCTAAGCACTTTGTTTTTAGTGCTCACCACATAGCATCAAAATTTAAACAGTATCAAAAATAGAGTTAACTATACATAGTATATAGTTGATTATTATCCTGGTAAGTTTTTAAAGTTATTTATAAAATAGACAAAATATACAATATAAGACTTTTATTATGTACTAATTGGATGCTTATTACATTTCTCAAATGAATTAAGTATTTTTTTAGTTTATTATTGTAAAACACCCTCAAATATATAAATATATAAATAATATATAATTATTTTACATACTAGTGTGAGACACACATGCATACAATTCATTCTTTCTATTATCTACTGTCATTCTTTATATTTTACACCGTATCTCACACTCACACACACACCCTTACACACACACACACTCTTACACACCCGAGCTGAAGTGCCAAGTCTATTGCTAACACTCACTATTCCACGCTTCCACCCAGCGATGAATAAATGGATCTGTTCCTGCGCTCTGTTTACGCCTCTGTACGCTCAATGCGTTTACTGTATATTGTATATATTCCTCAGACGTGCCCACACACTGCGTCCCCGTGTCCCCGTGCACGTCACCACCACTACCACCAGCGCCTCCAACCACCGGCACCGGCCGGCCAGAGTCAAGCCTTTAAAAAACGCTCCACAGAAAAACTTTTGTTCCCGAGACAAAGCCTTATCTCTAAAGGTCAGTCTCTCGCCGCGGCGGCAGGAGGAGAGTACGTCACAAGGGCACTTTTCAAATGTCTTTTGATTAAAGGAGGATATTACAACACGAGACATTCAACCACGCGCACGAAAAAAAAAACGGCATTCATTTTCAGCCCAGTGAATGACCCCTCCTGAATATTAAAAATGCAACAGGTTCCTCCATGACAGACATATTTTCCATAATTGAAAGGTCAAAAGCAGCATTAATTGTTAATGTAAACTGTTTTGACGGAAGAAAATGAAACCCCCGCGCGCTCTGCGCTCTCGTTCTGACGCTTTCACTACTGTACCAGAGTTGTGAGAGACAACACTGACCTATCTGCACTCTCATTAATCGCCATGTACACTATTTAACCCTTGTGTGGTGTTCATATTTTTGTTACTCGTTTACTTTGTTACTTGTATTTAATTCAGCAAAATTAAGCAATTCTACATTAAAATGCTTTACACATGCTCGCTTCACCTAAATTGCAAGCAATATAAACAGCTTACGTGGTTAATATTTGCCCTTTACCTTTCTTATGTTACATTTCTTTTAAAAAGTGCTACTCTTTTTTTATTCGTTTTTTTTTAATAAAATGTAAAAGAAAATGAATTAAACTCAAGATATGAGTAGAAAATTTGTTTAGTTTCAAATTTACAAATGAAGCAATGTTTATTAGCCCTTGGCCAAACATACTGTATGTAATATAAATGTGTAGGGGAGGGGGGGGGGTGTACAGTGTGTGTTTATTGAAAATGTGTTTTGATATATGTTTGTCACAAAAAATGAGCCAATGCCAATGAGTTTGAGTTAGAAAAAATATTTTTTTAGTATCATTTGATGAAAAATGAAAAAAGGGGTCCCACAGACACGATAACCACACAAGGGTTAACTTCCAATATCGGTAGAAATTGAGAAATTGGAGAAATACTGGGTTAAAACCCTTACTAAACAATACAGAAAAATATTCATAGAAAAACTACTAGGAAATTTAGCTTGGAAAGTTAGTAATGTGATTTATTTTTTATTCAGTTTACTCTTACTGCATACAGCTCATACAGCTAATTCCATGATTGCTATAATATATATATATATATATATATATATATATATATATATATATATATATATATATATACATATTTTGCCGACTGCAGGAATGACAAACCTCTCTGGCTGGCTACTGTTATGAACTTAATTTAATTTGGAGCTTACACAGTTCGTCATTGCATTGAATTTATAACCTGGATATCTTGCAATGGACCTACAGTATATATACAAACCTGGAGAATCAATTAAGAGACCACTTCAGTTTCTGAATCAGTTTCTCTGATTTTGCTATTTATAGGTGTATGTTCAAATAAAATGAACATTGTTGTTTTATTCTATAAACTACAGACAACATTTCTCCCAAATTCCAAATAAAAATATTGTCATTTAGAGCATTTATGTGCTGAAAATGAGAAATAGCTGAAATAAAGAATCAAAAAAGGTGCAGAGCTTTCAGACCTCAAATAATTCAAAGAAAACGCAAAGTTCATATTTATACGTTTTGAGAGTTTAAAGAGTTCAGAAATCGATATTTGGTGAAATAACCCTAAGGTTTTTAATCACAGTTTTTTTTTTTAATGCATCTTGGCATCATGTACTCCTCCACCAGTCTTACACACTGCTTTTGAATAACTTTATGCCTGCACCTATCATCTAACAGGAAAAAAAAAATGTATGTGAAAAAATTTCAAACATGTAACAGGAAAATATATAGTATATATAGTTAGTTAATATTAGTTAAATTATTATCTTATCACAAATCTTATTTGTTTGTACTGAATGTTTGAAACATTGTAATCAAATTATACAATATAAAACTTTAATTATGTACTAATTGGATGCTTATTACAGAAATCAATATTTGGTGGAATAACCCTAAGGTTCTTTTTATCATTTATTTTGTATGCATCTTGGCATCATGTTCTCCTCCACCAGTTTTACACACTGCTTTTGGATAACTTTATGCTGCTTTACTCCTGGTGCAAAAATTCAAGCAGTTCAGTTTGGTGGTTTGATGGCTTGTGATCATCCATCTTCCTCTTGATTATATTCCAGAGGTTTTCAAAAATTAAGTAAAATCAAAGAAACTCATCATTTTTAAGTGATCTCTTTTTTTTCCAGAGCTGTATATCTAAACCTGCCCTAGCCATTGCCAATATTACATTTTGAAGTTACTTAACTTATGAGCTTACTTCATAAGTTCACGTTTAACAAAAGTGGTCAAGCTCTGACCCAAACGTCACCAGAATGAATATCAAAACGTATTGTACATGTAATCCTCACATCCTTACATGCACTTCCTATATCAAAACACCTTTAATGAAGAACAATGAGGCGCGTGCAACAATACCAACACAATCGCACCGCTGTTTCCTGCCTTATAACGTAGTCAGCATTGATTAATTCCTGTTGTTTACTAATCAAGTGCACAAAGTACTACGCAAAGACTACAGAGTACAGTATCTTAAACAAACCATCTCAACTGTTTAGATATTAATGAAGATTTTTGTGCAAATGAAGCTCCTTAATAAAACACGTTCGCCTTTCTTTTCTTTCCCCCTACTTAATCTCACATCTATTTGCAGTAAGTCTCCTCGGAGCGAAAAATAAAACGTCTGCCTCGCTTCTCTGTGTTTGCAGACTAGAAGCAATAACACTAATGTAAAGCTTCTAAACTAAGAGCATGTGTCTCAATACGCGGCCTGAAAATTAGACTCTGCTCTTAATGAATAATATATAAGGACGGAGAGCAAAATGGAATATACATACATTATATTGGCAGACAGTTTTATGCAAAATGAATAACGCTAACCGCCCGAAATACCTGCCTGATATTTGGGAGGGAGAAGAAATACCCCGAAGCCGAATTCCACAGGCTGTAGTATTCACTTAAACCCTAAACTACTCCAGACCGACCTGCGCTACAGGTTCAATTCACCCGCTATTTTTTCATTTGCCGTTTTCCATCACCGAAACGTCTAAAAGGGCACAGTGAAACACGGTAGTCTCAGGGAGCACCAGTAACATTCGCAGAGTCATGAAAGCTGACAGTTCATTTTTCACAGGGCCATAGATCTTTGGTTCTTATAAAGTAATGGGCTTTAGGGAGAGGTCTTATGAAAGCTAAGATAGTTAAGTGCCGTGCCAGGGATGACACGGGGAGCCGAGGTCCTGCTCTGCTCTAAAGCAGACAGACACCCTTAATCCCAGTCAGGGGAGGATGGGAGGGAGGGAAGGAGAAGGCCTGGAGCTTGGGTAATATGAAATAGTAATAAAGATTAATCTGATGCTGCTTGTCGCTCTGATGGTCTCTAAACTTGCTTGAAATAAGGTTGAAATCGCTCAAAAGCAAATCTTGCTTTTCTACTGAGAGGCTCATATTGGTTTGTAGGTGGCTAGAGAAGGGATATTGTGCGTGAAGGTTGCGACGGGCAACCTTACGGTGCCAAAAAAAAAAGAAAAAGTTGGCTTCCGGACTCTTAAAAGGGTGCAAAGAAAGATAAAACAATATGTCTACATATTGTACAAATGTTCTCAGGTTGCAAAGAACAAATAAAGGGTTTGAAAAGAAAGGGTTCACTTACCGGAAGGATCAGGTCTCTTCATGCTGGAGCTGCTTCCACCACCGCCCGCATTGGAGTTGCTGGTCAGGCCTCCGTTGAAGGCGGAGAGGTTCTCTGAGCTGTAGGCCCTCAGGACAGAGAGCATGTTCATCTGGTGCTCTAGATGGGCCTGCTCGGGCTTCAGCAGGCCAGGGGGACCAGCGGATGTAGAGAGAAGACCCAAGCCGGCTTGCTGTTGCTGTTGCTGATGCTGCCACTGCTTCTCTAGGGCAGGTGGTTGAGTTGAGGTTGGACCATTACCCGGGGCTCCCATGGACATCTTTGCTCTTTGAGCATCTTTTGCAGACATCGGAGATTCAGGATGCATTCGAATGGCGCCACAATCTTCGTCCTCCATGTCTCCCACCTCCATGTCTTCTTCCTCCTCTGCCTCTGGCTCGTCATCGTCAGAACGTGGCCGTCGCTCTGTGCCGGCTGGGTTGGACGATGTCTCTTCGCGAGCTGCTTCGTCGTCGTCGGAATGACCTCCTCGTTCCTCGGAAGCTTCCATGTCACCGCAGGAAGCTTTGTCTGAGAGCTCATCCTGGCCGCCCATATCGCTAGACTGATTTGTCTGCTGATCCAAGAACCCAGAAGAAGGCCCCCTAGAGGAGCCATCGTATAGAGAGCCAAAGGGCTTGTAGAAGTCGTTGGTGAAGCTGCCCATGGATGCTCCATGTGGGTTCTGCTCCAGGTGATTGGACCAGCTCGATTGATTTTTCAGGTCTCCAGACTCTCCAGCCTCACGATCTCTGGATGAAGGGCTTCCGTGTAAATGGAGAAGACCTGGTGGAACCATGCCAGAGACTTTGCCCGAAAGAGAAGATTCACCCAGTAGATGTTCTTTAGCTTCTTTTCCTTGGCTTCCTTGCTTGGTTTTGCCCAAGTGGTTGGCTTGCAGGTGAAGGGCCATCAGCTCAACAGAGGCGGTGGTGAAGGAGCAGAACAGGCAGCCGTGCCACGCCACGTTGTCCTGGATGGTGACGGATGCTCCCGGAAGGGTTCCTGCATCAGGCCTAACGGAGAGGTCCAGTGGCTCATACTGGGAACGGCCACCGCTGGCAGGTTTGACATCACCAGCACCAGCACTCTCCTCCTGATTTCCATCGCTGGCTCTCTTGATCTTGTGCTCAGTGTTCTCCAAGCCAAAGTGCTGGCCGTGCAGCTGACTATCCCTCATCTCCTTTTCTTTCTTCATAGAGTTCAGCACAAAGCTGTCCATGAAGGCCTGCAGAGAGCCCTGGAAGTTGACTCCATTCCCCACCATGCTCTGGTAGGCCCTGCCCAGGTCTGAGAAGCTGGCTGGGCTGTCTCCTCCAGTGGCTGGTCCTTCTGGGCTCTTCATGTTCTCTGTAGAGTTGGTCTCGACACCTGGTCCGTGGCGTTCTCGCTCCCTTTCGCGGTCTCGGTCTCGATCTCTGGGTGAGCGCATGCCAGGAGGCGCCCACTGGTGTGGAAGCATCTGGCCTCCTCGGAAATCAAGGCTGGAGGGCATCATCCCTTTGAAAACCCCACGCAAGACATCAGGCCGTGCGAAGACCCCACTGCCAGTGCTGGTCTTGCTGTGGTCGTCCTTGTGATCGGAGGACGGGGGGTGGTTGGCAGAGGAGGCGTTGCCATTTTGGCGCTCACGATGGTGGCGCTCGAGGTGGTACTTGAGGGAAGCGGACTGAGTGCCAGCATAGTCGCAGTGGGGGCACCTGTAGGGCTTCTCACCTGGAAAAATAGAGAGAGAGAAGATGAAATAAAAGATGAGAAAGGGATTTTTTTATGTGAGTACGCCAAACATACCGTCCACCACTACTACTCTAAGCGAGTGAGAATGACAGGATGACAAGGACATAGAGAGTGTCCAATCACTCCAGCATCCCAAATCCCACCCACCACAACTCAACAGTATCAATCATTCGCAAAACAGCCCATCATGCTCTTCTGGAGGGAAGGAGGGGCAGAGGGGGATTTCAATACGGGTCGATCCAGCTCGATCCAGCCCCAGCAAGTGAGCCATCACTCACGTCAGCGCCATAAAAAAAAAAAACATTTCACCATATGGTGCCTTCAGTCCACTACAGAGATCATATTTTCAACTGACAACACAACTGTCTGGATGTTATCTCTGGATGTTCGTACTGGCAAGAAAGGGCTGCTGGTTGCTACTTCTTCTCTCTCTCTCTCTCTCTTTTTCTGTCCTTCCTTTCTTCCTTTTTCTCTCTCGCCTGGCCTTTCTATGTTCGCTGTAAAGGTAGCGATTTCTTGGACGTTCTCTATTTGGAGTTTATCACAGAGCAGATAAATCAAAACCCTGCAAAAGACGCTCTTCATTCCACCCTCCCAAAGAACTACAGTGTAACTCTGACCCTGAATCATCATCATCATCATAATCATCATCCCTGAAGTTATAAGCATCATACTTCATAATAATAATAATAAAAAACTGCACCCTAAACTTGCGTTTGAAACCGAACCCACGTCGAACGGCAACGAGCGTGCATATGTGCAGCATATGAACCTTCATTCCTCTTAAAAGGCAGCTTTAGGATGAGGATTAAGGAAAGCTGGAGCAGAAAGGAATGCGCTGTAAAAGGAAGCATGCACACGCAGCGCTAACGCATGCCGAAGGCCGCGGAGAAAAGCGCAGAAGGAGAAATGGTTTCAATTGCATTTGCATGATCAGTTCAATATCTTGATATAAAACGCATCCTGCCAGCAATTATAATAGTCTCGGAATGAAAGACAGATCTGCAATCAATAAGCAATAAACAAAATGCTGGGCTTGATTTTTTTTCGAGACCCTGTAACGTCGCTGGAATGAATCCGCAGCTGACGGAGAAATGGAAAGAAAAAGCCAAAAATAAAAAAAGGGATGTTTGTCAAGTATTTGTTAAGAGTGTGTACGTGTGTGTGTGTGTGTTTAAGTTTGTGCGAGTGTGTGTGTGTGTGTGTGTGTCTGTCCGTGTGTGTATACATAGCTATAAAATGTTTAGATTATACACATGGAAACCATTTTTAACCGAAGAGAAAAAAAAAAAAAATGTTGCATTGTTACGCAAGACTGAACTGAATGATTTAAGTCTGGCTCTGTAGTAAATCATGGATATAATTAGCAAATGGCATACTGCTCGTGTAATTTATCATTATTTGGAGGGCACCATTCCAGAAAAAGACTCAAAGATCTGCAGACCCACTGCACACAGCTTCCCAAATAAAGGGCCACAAATACCAACTCAATACTACATTGATATAAAAGAGAGAAAAAGAAAGAAAAAAGAAAGAGAGAGCAAAAGAGAGCAAGAGAGAGAGAGACAGAGAGAGAGTCCCATTTATTCTTTTACACCAGAGTGCGTTTGAGGCTTATATTCAAAATAAACCATACGAGATGAGCTTTTAACCCAATAAGTGCTTATCCTCTGAGCAGGATAACAGGGGGTTGGCCTGATTCAATAAGGAAACGTCCCTGATGCAAATGATCATTTTCAATTCCTTTAACTGGACAAAATGATATTCTGTGCCCAAAATTAGAGCCAAATTAGAGTGATCTGCTTTTCTCCCTTTTATTCCTTCCACCCTGAGCTCGTATGCTTTTTCCTTTTTTTTGTTTTTAGCTTTTTATTTCATTTTATTCACGGCAGCAGTGATTTATAAAGAGTGTTACCGTTTAAACTGTTTAAAACAGCACATACAAATGTAAATAAAAAAATATATATATATATACATATATAAATAAAAAATTGCTTTTATTAATAATATGCTTTTTTCTTATATTTTATGTAAATAATCTATGTCTATCTATCCTTAGATAGATAGTATATGTTTTTTTTTTTTTTTATTCACAGCAGCATAGAGTTTTAAACAGCTCAGTCTCAGTTCTCAGTTTACGGTTTAAATCAGAACAATAAGTACCTCATTACATTTTCTTTTTGGTAATTTTCACTTTGATTTGGTAATTTAGATGTGAAAACAGTGAAATATAAAAATGTATATATATATATATATATATACGTATATATATATAGATTATTCATGTAAACAGTGATCTTTAAACTGTGTTCCTGTTTAGAACATCACTTAACATGTTAATACAAACAAAACAATAGGGTAACACTCTCTATTAATGCCATGTCTATTAGACTCAATAAACACACTCTTAACATGTTATAATATATTCGTAACACATTACAGCTGTTTATTAGGCATTATGAATGATCAAAAGTGATCATAGTGCATCATTGGTTGTTTTTATAAGATTTATAAGATGCTACATATTAATACCAAGAACCTCAACAAAGCATGATATAATTATTTTATCATATAAAACATTATACTATAGCTTTTATTACATTATAATACATTATGATGTGTCATTGTATACTCTAAGTAGAAGTGGCAGATGTCCATTATTATGGGAATTTACTATATGAATAGTCAGAAAGATCACAATTCATAATGCTTGATAAACATGGCTATAATGTATTATATAGTTTTATAAATATGTATAGCAATGTTTATAATGCCTAATGAATGCATGATGAATGCATATCCTTTTCTTTAATTTATTTATGTATTTATGTATGTATTTACTGACTTTGAATCAATATTTATTTGATATAAGGCATTAAATGGTTGTGCTAAGCTCCTCTACACTTACAACTTATGTTTTTAGGTAAAATATGCTCCTTACACATGTGCTATAAACAACATGAATATAATACAGACAAGATATACATAAATAATGCAAGTAACATTTAAGAGAAACAATATATATATATATAGAAAAAATATAAAGTTTAATCAGTGCTGAACCAATTTAAAACTATTGTGCACAAAAATATATATATTTTTTTATTGATGTCAGACCAAGGTGGTCTTAATGCATTAGAGATAGATATATATATATAAATATATAATATTTATATAATAAAAATATTTTATATAACATAAAGATATAAAGATATTTGTATAATATAAAGATATATTATACAAATATAAAAATAGTCAAATTTGTCATTTATATTTATATTTTATATCATATATACTGTATATAGATCCTTCATGTTAACAGTGATCTTTAAACAGTGTGTTTAAACTGTTTACTGTTTAAAAAAGCACACATATAATAAATATAAGTATAAAGGATAGAAAAGTCACAATAGAGATGAGAATATCATCGATATACACAGCAGCTGCTGCAATATAAACCACAATACAGAAAACAACCAATAATCAATCACTGTGTAGCTGTATAGTAAATACAAATAATAGTGTGCAATCAAGTACGTAAGTATATTTCCCAGCTACAATTGTGTGTGTGTGCGTGTGTGTGTGTTGTATATGTATGTGTGTGCGCAAGCCAGCTAGTGTGCATGGTGCGCATGGTGTGTTCTTTGTGCACCATTTGGACTCAGTAAGACATCTGCTCCATCATACGTCAGGGGCATGTGTGACATCTGGGGAATATACTGTATCCTGCCTTGCAACATTACACACAATTTACTGCTAAAGGTCATTATGTACCCGTTAATCCACTTTTAATTGATATCCGCACAAACAGCACAACCTCTGAGAAACATAATGGATCGCCGAGGCACAGAGGTAGAGGAATTATTATTTTTCATTGTTTAATATGAGGAAAGAGCTGAAAAAAAGGAGGAAAAAAATGCAAAAAAAAGAAAAGTTTCCCTTCCAAAGCCTTCCAGAGCTTTGTCTCCCTGTTGATGGACTGTCTTAATAAAAATAGGGGAAAGTACACATCAAGTTGCCATCTGGTACTGTATGACAGACTTGATATAAATTACAGAAGCCTCTCGCTGAGAGTGGTACATATCTATTATCGTCTTCTATAAGTTCGCTTCACTCTATCACTTCTTCACTTCTTGTTCACTTGTTCACTTTCTGCCAAATTACCCTTTTTTACTGCACTTTAACCTTTTAATGTCCTCATCAAGGAAGACAAAAATCTATTCTGATAGCAAGGAACTTTAGAATGTAATTTTTGGGTGCATTACCTCAGTAAACATCAATGATGGGTTAAAAAACTACCTTAAAATGACCTTAAAAAAACTATATTTAACATTACATAACATTTCCTCATTCCTGCATCATCATCACAATACTTATACAATATAAATACTGCATATGTTGAATCAAATTCATATAGAGTTTTTTTTTTTACTTCTCTAATGTACTGAAACAATTTTGATCTAAAAAAAAAGTTAGAACTGATTCTTATGTTGATTAAATGTTGACTTAATGATATATATTATGCTTATATAATAAGACACACATATACAATATATATAGCAATCTTTATAAAAATATATACACCGCCACCAAATGTTTTATCATTATGTTGAATCAAATTCATAGTTTATTTTTTCATCCCTCACATTGAAACATTGATTTTCATCCATCCATCCATCCATCCATCCATCTATCTATGTATCTATCTATCTAGAGATGGCACAATCAGGTTATTGAAGTTCCTTAACTACCTTCTCCAGTATCTATCTATCTATCTATCTATCTGTCTGTCTGTCTGTCTGTCTGTCTGTCTGTCTATCTATCTATCTATCTATCTATCTACTGGTAGAGACAACACAATCAGGTTGCTGAAGTTCCTTAATCACCCACGTCTGCTATCTAGGAATTTTCTGTACTACCTAGGAATTTAAAATGCTATATTTCTCGTTGGTTTAGGAAATAATGCACAGTATTAAAAATATACATGTATAGCCACCTTTATAAAAATATATACACCTCAAACAAATGAGATGGCACAAAAGTTCCTTAACCTCCTTCTTCAACAAGACACAATAACTCAAAAACATATAGTCCTCAAGCAGAAGTTAGAGGGTTAAACAGTCCGTCTCAAAGCGACTAGGTCTGGATTTGTGCGATTTGTCACGACTCCATAGAAACCATTCCGAATAAACACCCAGAGCCTCTACAGAAGGGCAATTAAAATAGTTAATAGATATGACATACTTTAAGATGAATTTCCATATGGCTTTACATAATAGTGGAACGGCGGGCCGTGTACCACAGGGAGGGGGAGATTGACTGGCCTGGAAAAAGAGCTGTGTCTTTTATTTTCTTTTGCCTCTTTAAGCTTTAAGAGTGCGGTTTATCTATATAAAAAAAGTGAAGTAAAATAGTAGAGTAAGTGGAACGAAGAACATCGGGGCAGGTTACAGGTTGAGTGCAGATCTAGAGCCCACGGTTCTCCAGACTTTTAACTCTTTTGTTTTGTTTAGCTTTCTAAATTGTCCTTTACTGCAAGGACCATTACTCCAGTTAGTGCATGGATTCATTTTCCTTTTTTTTTTTATAATTATTATTAGGCTCAAAGAGAGAACGAACGAAAGAGAGAGAGAAAATGAGAATAAGAGAGAGGGTGTTCAATATAGAAAGGCAAAAAAAATAAAAAAATAAAAAAAATAAATAAGACAAGGCCTGGGAATAAAAAATAAAAAAAACACAAAGAGTACGTTCCTATTACTGTCTGTATTCCTGCCTACAAAAATAATACAACAACAACAACTACAAGCTACAAGTACTACAATAATAATAGCAACGCAAAGATAACAACGTCCAACAATGCATCAGACCAGACGAGGAAACAATGTTCAACTTCCTCTGACACCGCGCCGCCTCTCTGAACTGGAGTCTGCCGGGTGACCTTTGTAATTTACAGTGCTTATGGTTTGGAACGGTAGCGACTGACCACAGACCAGCGCTTAATCACTCGAACCTTGGAAATGCCGCTTGATACGACCATAAAACTCGCATCCGCTGGCGCGAGCGAAGCCTCTTTTGGCTCCCGTCGACTCTCTCGGAGGACGGATAATGGCCCTCTATCACCAAAGTGGCGCGGCGATGGCGACGGCCATCTTTCCCCAGTTCCTCTTTAAATAAAGGTGATTCGGTCACGCCGTCAGCCTCTCGCGCCGCGCCTCTCGCGCCCCTCAAGTTATGCGTAGCCGTTGTCAGGAGCAAGGACCTTTTTTATTTTTTACCCACAGCTGCTTACTGCTAAATACTGCCTTGTCCAGAAGGGGACAATCTGTGTCTCTAATTGCTGTCACTGAAGCCTAGATTCATTATGTGACTTTCCCATTAAAATGTGAGCATTAATTTGTATAATGAAATATCACCCACTGCAGTGTTCATTAGCTGTGGCCCCACACTGTACGCCGCACAATGTTAGCTACCTAGAAAACTGAGCTTAATTTCACTAATGGATATTTTCCCACTCACTGTTGGAGAGGAAATTAATACTGTAACATTAGCTCTTTAACTTTTGGAGAAATTTAAATTCACTTCATTCCTTTCAAGCCAGCGTTAGAGAGTCATTAATCTAACATTGTGTTGCACAAAAGCCCCGGTCCTCTCGGTAAGCAAACGCCATTGTGACGGGAGAGCGGCGCGCCGATCCAGGGTCGCTTTGTGTCATCTGCATGTCTGACTGTTTTAAATCAGGGAGGGATGTTTGTTTAATGGAGGGAGTGATTAAACTATTTCAGGCATGATAAAGAGGGAGGAGAGGGAGGGAAGAGAGAGGGATGAAGGGATGGAGAGATGGATTTGGCTATTGGACGATCCTAGAGTTGATAATTTGATGATTTGTGATCAAAATCAATCCATCACTGACGTAGCATCACATTGTATCTATTAAATAGCTATTTAAAAATAATATCACACAATTTAAAATCAGCCTATTTATTAATGCATGCATATAAACAGCAAACAAACAATCAAAAGACAATAGAAAATTAAAAGAAAACAGACTTTATGCTTTTAATCACTTCATTTTTTGGCAATGAAGGGATGGAGGGATGGGGCGGCTATTAGATGATCCTAGAGTTGATCATTTGATGATTGGGGATCAAACTCAATCTGTCACTGACATATGATAGATAGATAGATGTTAATGTTGTTTTGTTTGTTATTACAAGTACTGAGACCTAAAGCAAAGGAAGGCTTTTGTGAGGGAAAATTATGTAAATTATATAAGAAAGGCAGGTCCTCATAGTTATCCAACACAATATTATCCAACACGATTGGGTGAAGAAATGCATTTATATATTTATATATTAATATATTTCTTTGATATTTTTAGTACAGCTTTAATATAAATAAGCCTGATGCTTCAAAGAATAGTGATGCATTGAAAAATTGGTAAAGAACATTGGAACCTTCTTCCAATGTTCTTTACCAATTTTTCAATGCATCACTGTTGGTGTTCTTAAGAAAAGTAATTTTATTTAATTAACTTAGTTGGAAAAGCACAAAAATAAGCTTTTTTAACACTAAAAACAGAATGGGGTTGATCCCATAGATAGAGTTCCGAAACTCTAATTTTGCGTAAATATCACCACAAAAATAAAGTTCAGCACATTTATTAATGCATGCATATAAACTGCAAACAAACAATCGGGAGAAAATACAGTAAATAGCAACACAAAAAGAAAACAGACTTTATGCATTTATCATATCACTATTATATCACTGTTTTTTTTGCAGTTTTATTACCTACAATACGTTACGGCCCAGTTTCCTTCTAATTTATTTTTTTACATTATATTATTATTATGTTATGAATGTAAAGTATTTAAACTTGACAGTAGGTCATTATTGAGGTCTATATTATTATTATTATTATTATTATTATTATTATTATTATTATTATTATTATTATTATTATCAAATATACTCATTCAGTAGAGTGTAATTAACACATGCATTAATTTATCTGTCCTAGTGAACTGAAGAAAGCACGAGCATCTTGAGAAAAGCGTGGTACCATAAGGGCGGTGCCTTCAGGGCGATCTTATAACTGATCAACGTGGCTTACACATCTTGCAAACACATCAGGGCTCGTGTAAATCGCTGCATCGACAGACTGTGAGGATTTCAGCATGTAAATACTGACACACACACACACACACTGAAACACACTAAAACACACTGAAACACACACACTGTGCGTACACACACACACTCTCGGGCCGCCCCGGCGAGTTGAGTGACTGAGTGAGTTAGCGGAGGCTCGGGACGAAGGGCCTCTGCTTCCTCTCTGGAGAAATATGGCCCTTCTGGGGACCCTTACCCTCTTCTCAAAGCAGGCATAACTCAACCTCCCTGGGCTAGAAACATATTTCCCCCCCAGTAACCCCCCCACCACCGCTACAGGGACGTAACCAGGCTGCCCCCCCCAGCTTAAAGCAATCTGTCTGCAGGAGCCCAACAGCAGCTGACTCAAACACTTCACTCGGACCTGCCTCAGACTCGCCTCGCCTTTATTCACTTTCCTCACTCTACAGTACAGCTTTCTATTAACCCTTCATTCAGCCATAGCACAGCTCTTCACAGAGTCAGATTTACTGTGTATGTATAAACTACGTAGTTACACGTTATTTTTAATTAATCTTTATGAAGATTCTTAACATTTAGTTCCAGTGTTGTGCCGAATTCAGCACCCCCGCCAGGAAAAGCACCACCTCTCGTATTTCTAAGTAAAGATAAAGCGCTTTTGTCGCGCTTTATTTGTGCGTACGCTCTGCCGAGAGGGGGTGCTTTGCATGGCGGGGGGTGCAGATTTCAGCACTACTATGGTGCCAAATTCATATTATATTATGGTATTATTACCAAGAAGATGTATATGCGTGCTCCCGAGAGAGAGTATTTAAAATACTGTTTAAATGCACTTTTTCTCTTGTTTCTATGAGTTTCAAGACACTACAATTTGAAATGTGTACTTTCGCCATTTTTTTTTTACTTGTTTGAATTAGTTTAAAATAATTAAATTATTTTCACTACACTGGAAGTTCATAATCTGCACTTTTTTTTCTTTTTCAATGGATTTAAAAACTTGTTGAAGCACTAAATAAATGTGCCTTTGATTAGTTTAACTTATAAGTGCTAAAGTAATGTGCTTATGATTTTAATGCTCTGAATTGAATTATTTCTAACAAAAAAAACAACTGTATCATGTTGCCTACAAGTTTGTAGGCAAACAAATCTTTTTGACTAAATTTCTTGTTTTAACTTAATAAAATTAAATTCACTAGACTGTAGTTTTACTTTTTATTAAGTTTTTTCAATGGATTTCAAAAGACAAGATTTTTAAGTGCAATATATGTAACCATCTCTAAGTGCTAAAGGAAATGTGCTTATGACTCTAATGCTCTGAATTGAACTCTTTCTAATGGGTTTAGAAGCTGTTTGGGAGAAACTGTACCACGTCGCTTGGCCTCGGCCTTCGTGTGTGTTTAAGCTGGAAGCCCCAATCATCGGCTGTGCTGACCGGCGTGCCATACAATCAGGCCTTAATTCCCCAGAACAGCACAGCTATGTGCTTCTTATTAAGCGGGACGAATACTGTTTGGGTGGTCTCCCTTCTTCCCTTGTAAGCGCATACCAAAAAAATAACAACCATCAATTTCCTGAGCCGAGAGTGATTTCCATTTTAAGTTCGAGCGTGAGCTCGGGCTGCCCTCGGAGCACTTGTTGAATAGTTCGCCCCGTTTTTTTTTTTTAGTTTTTTTTCCTCGTCTGTCCCTCTCCAGATGATGTTTTAAAGGTAGCTATAGGAGCCAAAGGGATGAGATCGCTGGAAAGGTATTTAAAGGGCGAAAGCACGAAATGGCTGAAGATGTAATGTTAGCTAAGAGGCTGCAGATGTGTGATGATTCTCCTCGAAATGAAAAAAAAAGAAAAATCCTGCAGGCGTTTATGATACACATAGTTTCGTACAGTTTCCACTTGCGTTTTTTTTTTTTTTTCTCTCTCTACAGTACAGTACACAGCTGACGGCAGTCAGTAAGGTGACCCCGCAGTGCTTATCCTGGTTATCCTGTGTGTTAACTAGGCCAGCTGTGCCTGCCAGTGAGGCTCAGCCTTGCTGTGGGGTACGTACAACATCAGGGGTGGGCTGCAGCCACTCGACCGGCACTATCCACATCATTACTCTGGACCTGGGCTAACCGGCGCAACGTTACCTACCGGAGCTTTACGCTGAAAGGTCGTGAAAAGCCAGACTCGGTGAAAAAACACCCACGACTGCAGGAGTTTTAGAAAAATGGGAAGAGAAAGCTTGCAAACGTTAAAAATGTAATTACATTTGTTTTAATCAGATCAGGCACTAAAAAATTTCAGAGTCTGTACTTTTTGTACGTTTTAAGAGACTAAATTTGTTGTGATCTGCTCCTTGATTTTAATTACTTTAATTGTTTCAAGAAGTTTCAACAGACTGGAAGCTTGCAAACATAAAAAAAAAATTAAATCCTGTCTGAAAAATTGACTGACTTATTTTGCTATTGTTAAGTTGATTATGCAATAAAATTGTTTAGTTGGTGTGGTGCAGTGGATAACACCACCGACCGCCAGTGAGCTACAATGTGGGAAGCTCAAATGGGGTCCAGTTCCTGGTCTGGGTGACTGAATGCTGTGCTACATCAATAGCAAGTCCTTGGGCAAGACTCCTAACACTCAGCTGAAATGCCGTACATATAAATATATTTGTAAATGTGAATGAAAATAAAATTGTTAAAAAGCAGCCAAGAAATCAATCTAGAAAGGATGGTTTGAACCCAACCTTATCGTTTTTACACTTGTGGTGTGGATATTTTTTTGTCATACTTATTTTGGAGCGCTGTAGATTTTACAGTGCTAAGGTGGATATGATTCATTTTTGTACTGATGTTATAAATGTTGTAAAAATTGTATAATGTTGATCTACAGTATATGTTTTGTTTAGATTTTTTTTTTAACATACTCTCCTTTTTTACTTTTATATGTGTTTTCTAAGACTTTACATTCAATTTTGAACATTTAACACATAAAAACACATAAAGAACATTTACTCGTTTTTTTTTAACTTCTTCATTTTTAAACATCAGATTTGCACTTTTCAAACTATTTAATTTATTGTTAAAAGCACATATTTAATGACTCAGCCCAATTGGTGCTTTAAACAGCCTAATGCGCCGGCCCTAGAGGACCAAAAACAAGTTTAGTGCAATACTGGGATACCTAGTGGAAGGATCCATCCACACTGCAATATTTCCAAAAAATGTGATTTACTGCAATCAACAAAACCGTGGGACACTAACTTTAGTGGATATTATTGGTGGATACTAATGACAGGGATTGACATAATGTCAAAAATAGAGATTAAAAGGGTACAAAGTCCAAAAAACTACAATACATTCACAGTCTTGTATTGTTGGTGGAAACTGTTTGGTTTAGCATATCCTGTGAGGTCCCACATGGTTCTATTTTAGAGCCTATATAATTGTCAATTATGAATCAGAGGCTAAGGGTTTTTAATCTGTGCTAGGCACAGGGGTAAACTGATGAACTCTACCATAGAAAAAAGTTTAATATGGTATTTTCTTCAAATTAGCTGCTCTTAGATGAGAGTTTTGCACATATTGGCTGGATTTTTTTCAGTCAGCTTTATGAAGAAGAGTCACCTGTAATTCAGGCTTTCAGTTAACAGCTGTGCTGAACTCATCAAGAGTTAATTTCTTGAATGTATTATCTCTTTATGTGTTTGAGAGCATCAGTTGTAAAGTAGTGAAGAGGTAGAGTTACAGGTATACAGTGAATAGTGAATATTTGAGTAATGTTCTAAACTTTTTTACGCTTTTAAGAAAACTATCCTCAAGTGCGGTCCCAAATAAAACCCTTCAAAAATGTTATGATGATGAAACTGGCTCTCATCAGGACCGCCCCAGGAAAGAAAGAGCAAGAGTTACCTATGTTGCAAAAGATGAATTCATCAAAGTTACCAGCCTCACTGTTTCAACATAGCCTGTGTAGTTTAGTGCTTTTCCAAAAGCGTGGAACAGGCACCATTTAGGTTCACAAGCCTAATTTTGAACTGGTTTGCTGCGTTTCCACCAACAAATGTAAGTTCTGGAACCGGGAACGTTTGGCCGCAGTGGGAACGGAAGAATACTAGGTTCCCTACCGCAAACCTTGACCACGTCTGTTGATGACATATAATGTGATGTTTTGACAGTTTTACTAAAACTGGTGGAAACGTGGGCTGGTACACGTTCTTTTGGTGAAAAAGTGTTTAATGTAAAATGGTGGGAATGGTTGGGCAGTGAAGAGGGGTCTTCAATTTCTTCCATTCTACACTTCTACACAACCTTAGCTTTTCTTTTTAAAGAGGTCACCATACTCAGATCCTCATCCCTGGTCCAGGAGACCTTTCCACGTCATTTATAGACGCATAGTTACGTTACATTTTCACGGGCTTGTGCATCCATCTACTGTGTAGGCAACGACATAGTTTTTATGGGGAAATATAACTTGGCCATTAGAGCATAACCCTGATTTAGTAGCTCACCTGTATGTATTCTCAGATGGACCTTCAGGTGGTGGGAGGTGCGGAAGGTCTTGCCGCAGTAGGGACAGTCCTTCATGGCTGTGCCCACACTTCTCTCTCTGTGCTGAGTCGGTGGCGGCTGGGCGGCACCTGGAGCCTTCGCCATCTCATCCCCAACGTCTGAGAAATAGAAAGAGAGAGAGAAGGAGAGAGAGAGAGAGATGTAACTGTGAGTATTCAGTTTCACTTCAAAACCAGCCGCTTGCCAGCCAGCTTTTCTTCCACTTGTTCCTTTTTTTCCTCGTCTTTTTCTTTCTCCTTTCAGCCTTTTGCCACCCAAATCTGCTAACACCACACAAAGTCAAACACATCAATGGGTTCACGAGCGCCACTCTTCCCCACCTCCTCTTTCTCTCTCTCTCGCTCCCTCTTTCCTTTTTTTTCCGCGGTCTGACAGAACGCTGACAGTTCAGAAGCTTTTCAGGTTGCTTTAGAGATGTCGCCCCGGCTCCTCCACTACACACACCGCCGCCGCAACCCCCCCCACCCTACCCCGCTACCGCTTTATCCCTCCTATCATCATCTTTACTGGGTAGCATATGGTGGATTGTGTCAAAACGAACAATACAGGAAAGGAAACAGCTATGTCAGCAGTGGGTCTGCGCCGCCATGTGGCGCCCTGGTTTTGACAGGTGACGTCGGCGGCGTGGCTGATAGCGGAGGGTGATAACGAAGGCCTCGCGCTGATTGAGCTGCTGTCATACCAATACTCTAAATGTGTCAAGACCAACAAGCCCCCATTCCGAGATAATTAACCACAGCGAATTACATTATTACAGGAGATGTCAGCAGTGTTAGGTTGCGGTACGAGGTACGAGGAAGCCTCTCTCGTATGGTCGAGCTGCGTCGGGACGTAAGATCAAGAGCTCTGATGCTTCGTTCGTCGCTTCTGGAAGTCAAAGAAAAGGACTTTGTTCAAGGAAAAGGACTTTTAGAGCAGGGTTCTATTTTAGGGCCTATTAAAATGTATGTAAATGATGACAGGAGTGTACAGTAGTTACGAAAATATGAGTTATGTTATTTTAGCAGATGCGGTCAGCAATTTAAGTTGTGTTATGAGGTACGAGGAAGGTCAGGACGTAAGATCAGGAGCTCTAATATCGTTTTCAATAGGAGTCAACATAAGAAACTCTTTTCAAAGAAATTCCAGAGCACTTCTATTGATTTGTACATTATAATCTGTACCTTGTTTGGTTAAGCGGATCCTCTGGTGTCCCACAGGGATCAATTTTAGGACCTATTAAACTGAATGTAAATTATTACCATAATGCATGCAGTTATATAAAAAAAGTGTTAATGTTGTTTATGGCGTGACAACTTCCAGTGGAATTCATTTCAGAGCATTTCTATTGGCCCCTACATCCTTAAATGTCTCTTAAATATACAGAATAGAAACTGTATGGTTTGGCATATATTTAATGCTGTCCCAAAGGGTTCTATTATGGGGCCAGACTTTTTTTTCTCGAGTCACTTTGGAGCATTTCTATTGGACATGAATGGAAATGTCTCTATTCCATGTAAATAATAATTGCCAGAGTCACATCTGTCAAAAAACAGAAATAAGGACATATCTGATACCAGTCTTGGATAGCTGGTGTCCAGAACATTCTGGTGATTCAATCTTTAACTCAAACTTCACCACTCCTTTTATATGACCAGGGGCACTTATTTCTGGTTCTTGAAATCTCACACACCCATTCGGGTACATATGAACCTTCTAGGCAGAAAGGTTCATCAATTCTGGCCATAGTTCAGTAAACAATGGTCATTTCCTTACTTAAATACTCCTATGAAATAAGTCAATAAGTTATAAGATCTGGTCCTGTAGACCCTGTATGTAGGCCCACACTTTATACTGTAATTTAATACTTTCATACATATATGCTACTGTTGTAACTGACATTAATTTAAGGCCTTGAAACTCTTTGGGAACCCATGGACTATGGCAAACCAACCAGTTTCTAAATAATCCAATAAAGAATTGACAACTAACAACCAACCTAGGGTTTAAGAGGTTAAGATTTGAACTTGGTGCCAACTATGCGTCAACATAGCCAAGGTGGTTGTTTCTGGTTAAGAGTATGCTGTGCATGGCTGATTGCCTGCCACATCTTATTGGTACGTGTGTCGGTTAAGAGCTATCTATCTATCTATCTATCTATCTATCTATCTATCTATCTATCTATCTATCTATCTATCTATCTATCTATCTATCTATCTATCTATCTATTTTAGCCTTACATCCAGGACAATCCCAGATTTACACTGGACTGCAATCAGAAATCCTGTCAAATAAAACATTAGCTGACCATCTGTGGGGTCAAAACACTCGAATGTACCACTTGCTGCTGCTACACAGCTTTTTCTGTTCTTTTGCCACCATCCCACCCAGGCACACACTCAAACATACACTCAAACGCTCCAACTTCAACCACAAAACGACTAAAGTAACAGCGCTTGGCTCCGCGCCTGACTGTTGTGTTGCAAGTCAGTAGGCGCATGACCCGCTGCGGCTCAAGCAAAGTTTAAAAGGGCATTTTTTTTTCCCTGCTCCGCCACATGATATGGTATGTGTGTGGGGCGAGAGCGAGAGAGCGAGAGAGTGAGCAAGAGAGAGAGCGAGCAAGCATCTGAATGGAGCAACCCACTAAAGCAACCATTCCACTCAATCAAAAGCTTTTCTTCCAGTAATCTTTTTTTTTCCCTTATTTTTTTCCACCCCCCGCCTCCTTTTAAGAATCGAATGAGATTTAAAAAGTTAAAAGAGAAAGGGTGAAGTCAGCATTCTCTTCCGTTCTTGTGACTGGCATCACGTGGCTGCGATTTGCTCGCCTCGCTTTGCCTACACGCGTTACATTGTACTGGCTGCCCCATTTTTTGACCCAAACGTACACACCGCCCATACAACACACACAAACACCTACCCTGACCTAGTTTGGGTCTGGATCCTGACAAATTAGCCTTAGTGGCAAGTGTGAGAGCCTTTAAAAGTGTGGGGAGAGGAGGAGATACACATGTACACACACATTTATACACACTCACACACTTTTATACAAACTTACACACCTTTAAACACACTTGCACACAAGAACCGCGATATAAAAGTGTGGAAAATGCAATAAAAGTAACACCTGCACGCATTTTAAACAACTTGCAGTACATGTATGAGTTTATGACCTCAGGCATGTGGCATATTAACGCTAAGTAGCTAGGCTACTCAGCTATATTTCCCCAATCACTAGTCGTGGTGCCACAACACCAGGAGGGTGAAGACTAGCACACGCCTCCTCCGACACATGTGAAGTCAGACTCCGCCTCTTTTTGAACTGCTGCTGATAGCTGTAGCATTGCCGAGTAGCATCACAGCGCTAACGCTCGGAGGAAAAAGCGCAGCGACTCGGTTCTGATACAACAGCTCACAGATGCAGCCTTGTGCTGATCCACATCACCCTAGGAAGGAGTGATGAGGGGAAAGAGAAGAGAGCCATCTACTGTACTGTACCCACCCAGAGCGAGAGCAAGGTCAATTGTGCTCTCTCAGGCTCTCTCCAGCAGCTGATGGCAAGCTGCATGACCAGGATTCGAACCAGCGATCTCCCGATCATAGTGTCATCGCTACTTGCAGCTATGGGCCACGTTGTACATTACTAAACTAAAAATATACCAAAAAATATACTAAAAAATATAATCCAAATATTATCCCATACAAAATACACTGACAGTATGCTTGATATGTTTAGAAATGTATTTTTCAGATATCTAATAGTCTGTGCATATTAAATTAATGTCAATTATGACATTAATATAGTTATAGGTAAGTAAAGATGTGTTGACTTATAGGATATATAATCTAAGTAGCTGTACATAAGGTACATAAGAAGGTTTTGTACTCCACATTCCCAGAATGCCTCAGAAAAATAAAAATGATAATGCATACATTGTATCAGCCTTTTATTTAACCAATGTAATTCTGGACACACAAACGCACTCTGTTAAACACACACACACACACATACACACATATATATATATATATATATATATATATATATATATATATATATATATATATTCGAACACACACACACACACACACATATATTCCAACACACAAACACTTACACACTTACACACACAGACAGACAGGCGGCCAACAGCGCTGTGTCTTTAATCAGCTGACTGCTCCCCAGCTTTTAATACGGCTGTTCCAATTACTGTAAAAGTCATCCTGCGCTGTATAACCACAAATATTGACAGTTTATTGCACAACACATTTATGACATTTGAAGGTCACCCCATATATTACGCCCCATCCTTCTGCCCAGGGTGTCTGGAACAGAGAGATTTCTCGATAACCCGCCACCTATAACTATTTTCTCCGTATTGATTTTCCATTCCTCATCCCCCCTTTTTTATGCAAAGGGAGAATCTGTAAGAGACACAATATTAAAATGATTGTCACAAGCCAGGTATGGCCTTCATATATTACCCTGCTCAGACGCAGAAACAATAACTCTCCCCCGGGGGGGAGGCGGCTCTTTCCCGCAGACGCCCAAGCACAATAATCTTATTCCGTGTTGCGCTTTATAGATGTTTACTGTCTAAGTAATTACGCTTGGGGATAATGAAGTTAGATTCATAATTTATGATTAACTTGTTCATTGTGACCAAGTTAGAATCCATCAAACGCGCTCAGACGACGCTAGCTGCTAAAGGTGGGATTAATTGACTAGAGGTAAAGAGGTAACAGTAGCAGTAGCAGCTATGTGCTTCTGTTCGTCTGGATTTGGTCAATCGCTGCACAAAAAATAATGTTAAAACATCCCAATGGATAAACATCGGTGCTAGCTAAGTGGACAGTGGTGATGTAGTGGACAGACAATGCTAGTTGCTAAAAGTAGCATCAGCAAAAGTAGAGGCAGCTTAATAGAATGGGTTATCTTCAGTTTGTCTAATTTGCTCAACTGATACCAAATGTCCCAACATCTAAATCTTGATTGTTTTAGTCATAGCAGTGGAAGAATTAGCAGCAGTAGCATTTGCAGCAGTAGCATTAGCAGTGGTAGAATAAGTAGCAGTTGCATTAGTAGTGGTAGCAGGTCGCTTTACAGATTGGGTTAGCCTCCAAAGAAGCATCAAAAAGTGCAAATGGCTAAACATCCATACTTGCTAAGTGAATTTTGCTATACTTGCTCTATGATGCTAGTTGCTAGTTGCTAAAGTAGCATTGGCAGAAGCACTGGAAGCTTAATGGAATAGGTTTACTTTGTTTCAGCTAATTTTCCTCGATTGGTGCTAAATGGCCAAACATACAAATGTCCATGCTTCCTATGTGGACCGTGCTATTGTACTGGACTCTAAAATAGAATTAATTGACTAGCGGTAGCATTAGCCATGGTAGCAGTAAACCTCTGTGCTTGCTAAGTATTTGTTGTTGTACCTGGGCTACAATGCTAGCTAGTTTTAGCTTCTGTGCACCCAGTCCAAAGGTCCAAAGCCCATGCTTAGTAAGTGGCTGGTGCTGATGTACTGGACTATGCTAAGCTAGCTTCTTAACGTGAAATTAATAGTGATACTAGTGGTAGCAGAAGTGCATTTAGCGATTTGGATTAGCTTCTGTTCATCGTTAATTTGGTCAGTAACTGAACTTAATTGACTCAACAGCAGGTTGCTTAGATGATTAGGTTAGCTTCTGTCTAAAAGTCTAAACACCCAAATATCTATGGTGCTGGTTTACGGGGCCTATAATGCTAGCTGTTAAAGGATAGATTATTTAATTGACTAGTAGTAGCATTAGCAGCTGTATCCCTAGCAGTAGCAGTGGCTGCAATGTCTCTTAGCAGACTGGATTAGCTTATTTGTCTAATTTGCTCAATCGCTGCAAGTGCAAAAACCTCCAAATACCCAAACACCCATACTAGCTAAGTGGACAATAGTGATGTACTGAGCCTGTAATGCTAGATGCTAATGGTGCTAAGGATTAATTGACTAGCAGTAGCATTAGCAGCAGTAGCCCTAGCAGTAGCAGTGGTTGCAATGCCTCTTAGCAGACTGGATTAGCTTCTATTCATCAAATCTGCACAATCACTGCGAAAAAAGTGTAAAAACCTCCAATTACCCAAACGTCCATGCTAGCTAAGTGCATGATGCTAATGTACTGGTCCTTATACTGGGCTGTACTGGACTTTTGATGCGATACAAATGGGAGAAGCTGGGAAACAAAGGGCTGGGATCCGACCCAGGGCCAGTGGCATGAGCCATCTGGGAGGAGGTGGAGTATCAGTCACTCACCCTGCTGTCTGCATGCCTCACTCGAACATCTAACACACACACACACACACACACACACACACACACACACACATGCATGCATATAAATACACATACATTCACACATGCTACCACCAGGGTGTGTATGTGTTTACTGTAAGGGAGGATATGGCCTTCATTTGCACACAACTCTGTATATGTGTGTGTGTGTGTGTGTGTGTGTGTGTGTGCTTATGTGTGCATGTGTGTGTGCTTATGTGTGCATGTGTGTTTATGTGTGTGTGTGTATGTGCATTCTCTGGAGTCTCTCCAGATGGACCACACCCTGTTCCCATTAATGAAAAGAAAGACAACAAAAACAAAGAGCCGCTATGCAACCCCCCCTACACACCCCCCCCCACCTCACCCAACACACACACACACACACACACACACACACTCTTAATGGATGGTACTCTCACCAATCACACTCGCCACACCAAATCAGGCCGTCCTGCGGTTTTGATCACTCTGATATCACTTTCACAGGAAATAAAATAATGCAAAAAAAAAATAAAACACGCAATCATAAAAACACAAGACAATTACGATAATGCGTCACGTGACTCTAAACCTCAGCCTCAGTTGAGGAACTGACCTCTCTGACCCTGCTCCTCATCTAACAAACTACAGAAATGTTTCAAATCAGAGAAAGACAGAATAAAAGAAAGAGAGAGAAGATAAAGAGACTAATAGGCAGACGAGACAGAAAGAGAAAGACATAGAACGAGAATAAATGAGTGACAGAAAAGGAGAGACAGACAGTAAGAGAGACATAGCGACATAGAAAGAGAAAGCGAGACAGAGAAACTAAAAGAGAGGGAAGAAGACAAATAGACACAGTGAATGACTTGTGAAAGAGTGAAAGAGAGAAAGACATAGAGAGACATAAAAAGACAAATAGAAAATGAGAGAGAAAAAGGGAGAGAATAGGAAAGGCGAGAGTGAGGAAAAGAGGCAGAAATTTGAGCAAGAAAGAAAGGAAAAGAGAAATAATTAGAAAGAGAATGAAAGAGAAAAAGAGATAGACAGAGAGAGAGAGAGGCATAGAAACAGACTAAGTGACTAAGAGAGAGAGACCAAATGAGACCTACAGAGAGATAAAAGTAGACTGAAAGAGAAAAAAGAGACATAGTGCGTGAGACATTGAAACTTAGAGAGAGAGATGTAGAAAGAGACAGAGAGAACGACAGAGAGACAAGAAAGAGACTATACAAGAAATAAAAGAGACACAGAAATTGACTAAAAGAGAGAGAAAGGCACTAAGAAAAAGAAAGAATACAAGAGAGACATAAAATGAGAGAAATATATCTAATTTGAATCTAAATCTTATGGAAACAAGAGAGATTTAGAAAGAGACTATCAAAGAGAGAGATTGGCTAAAAGAGAGAGAGAGAGAGAGAGAGAGAGAGAGAGAGAGAGAGACATAGAAAGAGACTGAGAGAGAGAGACATAAAAAGAGACTAAGTGAGATAGAGAAAAGAGAGAGGGAGAGAGATAGAATGAGACCTACAGAGAGATGAAAGTAGACTGAAAGAGAAAAAGAGAGATAGTGAGTGAGACATTGAGACTTGTAAAAGAGAGAGATGTAGAAAGAGACAGAGAGAAAGACAGAGAGAGACATATAAAGACTAACATACAGAAAAAGAGACAGAAAAAGAAAGAATACATAGATACATAAAATGAGAGAAATATAGTATATATAATATATCTTAAATCTAAATCTAAAGGGAACAAGAGAGACAGAAAGAGACTATCAGAGAGAGAGAGAGAGAGAGACAGAAAGAGAGAGAAAGAGAGACAAAGAAAGAGAAAGAGAGATATAGAGAGAGAGACATAAAAAGAGACTAAGTGAGATAGAGAAAAAAATAGAGAGATAGAATGAGACCTACAGAGAGATAAAAGTAGACTGAAAAAGAAAAAGGGGAGATAGTAAGTGATATTGAGACTCAGAGAGAGAGATATAGAAAGAGACAGAGAGAACGACAGAGAGAAAAGAAAGAGACTATACAAGAAATAAAAGAGACACAGAAATTGACTAAAAGAGCGAGAAAGAGAGAGAGAATACAAGAGAGACATAAAATAAGAGAATTATAGTCTATTTTGAATCTAAATCTTATGGGAAAAGAGAGACAGAAAGAGAGAGAGTGACATATATAGAGAGAAAGGGCAAGTGACATAGAGATACAGAAAGAGAGAGAGAGAGAGGTAAATGTGATGACATCATTTGAGAAGCATTAGGCTTTTAAAAATGCGCCCGGGGGGAGTTGATTTCCTTACGCGGGAGCAACACAACACCATCCGGCTGATGCGCGGCACACACTCGCTTTTTTGATTTGGACCGGTGCCATCTTTGTGAAGCGAGGGCTGGTTGGGGCGAGTTAATCAATTTGAGGTTTAGTTACACTGCTGAGGCTAGCGCTTAGCGCTTAGCGCCCACCGCTAGAAAAGTAATCGGAAACCGGCGGAATTTATTAACCAAACACCAATTACCATTAAACACCACTGCATTACCCCTTTACTTTTACTACCTGACAAGGAGACTACTTAATGAAATTTTCAGATTAAAGTTATTTAGCCCGCTGATTTACGGCGCCACCAACTCCTAATGCAGCCCCCACGGCGCAGATGCCAGCCCGGGCATCCTTTTCTCTTTTTTCCCTCTCTCTTTCTTTTTTTTTTTTTAAGGTGTACACCAGGGACCCCCAAAACCCCTCCGTGGTATCACAGCAACCAAGTCGTGCCCAGACCAGAAAAGGCACTCCAAAAAAGAAAAAAAAAAGAAGAAAATAAAACACACTCGTTCTGCTAAAAGCAAACGAGGGGAGCATGCCCCCCCCCCAACCACCCACCCCCCCCCACCCTCAATGCCCTCATGCCAGTCTGCCAGCCTAGTCTCTAGTCTCCAAGTCTCCAAACCAGACCCTGACCCGAGTGTCAACGAGGAAATAAATTTGCGAAATGAGATTTAACAGGAAAAAAAAGAAGCGAGAGAAAGAAAAGAAAGAAAGAAAAGAGGTGAAGAAGAAGAAGAAAAAAAAAAAAACAACCCTCCTCTAAATTCAAAAATGTTTACCCCCGCTCTGTTTGCGAGATGAAACAGCCGCAAAATGTGTTACATATAAGGCATGTGGGTAAACAGGGGCACCAGATGTTCTTTGATGTTAATAATGGCATTTATTATTAATATTAATTAGACTGCATTCAGCAATACATTTGGGCCATTTCCAAGTCAATTAAGCAAAATGGCATTCGGGAGATGTTGAAACGACATTTTAAGGCAGGTGTTCGGCGGTCCCCTAATAAAACATTTTCGCAACCACTGAAAAACAACCCATTTTCAGCAGATTTTCCTCCTCTTTGTCTGCAGCAGGCAGCTTTTTTTTTTTTTACTTTTTTTTTTGTTTTTAACCATTTATCCTCTGAGCGCTGAGTATCTTTTTATTTTTATTTTGTTAAGGATGAATAGTTTAATCCTGTTGTGATTAAATGCCATGCTTTATACACGATCATACATATTATGTTTTAGTAACAGCATTACTACTTTATAGATAAAAAAAAGTGATTATTTTCTTTGTATTTTTGTTTATTTGTTTGCTTGTTTGTTTGGGGCAGTGATAAAAACAATGTTTTTTTTTTAATACTTACATGATGACAGGTAAAATCTAAATAAACCCTATTGTTGTTTACAGCTCAGAAAAAAAAAATACGAGACCACTTAAAAATAATGAGTTTCTTATATAATCAAGAGGAAGATGGGTGATCACAAGCCATCAAACCAAGCTAAAATGCTTGAATTTTTTGCACCAGGAGTAAAGCAGCATAAAGTTATCCAAAAGCAGTGTGTAAGACTGGTGGAGGAGGAGAACATGATGCCACAATGCATGAAAACTGTGATTAAAAACCAGGGTTATTCCACCAATTATTGATTTCTGAACTCTTAAAAGCTTTATTTTAATTATTTGAGAGAAATGGTCATATACAGCAAGATACTATATAATAATACCCTAAAAAATTGTATTTCTAGAGCAGTGTATAAAAACTTGAAAACCTTCTGGCCAGAGATTAAAGAGAATATAAAATAATACTAATGACGATGATAATTTGGAAACGTCATACATGTTTGTTTGTTTGGGGCGGTAATTTTTGTAGAATATTTAGATTGGTAGAGATGGCACCATCAGGTTCAGTTCAGTTCAACACCTTTATTAATAAGACATCGAATGTTATGTTTTAAAGAATCGGTGATATACAGTGTGATTGGACAAGATACCTTAATTTTTCTTTGCTATTTCCAATAAAATCGGACTTTCTAGAGCAATGGATGGTTAAAGCTACACCCAATACTTTTGGGTATTGGTTATATTCATGTTACACTACATTATGTTATGTGCAGAACATTATGTTCTATGATTTGGGCTGAAGCAAAGACCTTCTGGCCAGAGATTAAGGAGAATATGAAATAATACTAATGATGATGATGGTGGTGGTGGTGGAGGTTTGGGAACATCATGGATTAAATCTGGCGGGTGCAGGCGACATCATTTCAACAGCTTAATTCTAGGGTACGACACGTGGGGCTGAATGGGTGGCGCGTACGCACCAAATGCCACGGTCAGGGCGCTGTGAGCGGCTAGGCGCCCGTCCGTGCACACGGACCAGTGCTCCTGCCTGCGGAGTAAATACCAGCCTACAAAAAAAAACTAATTACTCAACACATGGTGGCAAAGCCATGGCAGGGGGTTGGTGGGGGTGCTGTGCTGTGGGTATAATCCTATATAGATCCTGTGCATAAGTAAGAAATGTGTACATATGGACGGATATGGACGGTTATAGGGCTAGGGATGGTGGTAGAATGGAAAGTAGAGTGTGTGAATGAGGGGGTTCGAACCCCTAGACCCCTACATCCTGGACCTTTAAGAAAAAGGAGCTGGCGGCGTATTACCTCCAGCAGCTACTAGCACCGATTTGGCAGGAGGGCCCTGTTTTTTTTTTTTTTTTTTTAAAGCTCGGTGAGGCTCAGCCATACAATGGTACATTAACAATCTGTGCATTCATTTATCAGCCGATGCGTTTTTGGACTCTGCGTTTATGGCGCAGTGCACTTTTCATCGCTGAAAATTAATGAACATGCCTCCCCTCGCAACAAACATGCACCTGTGCCGCCGTGATGCTAATCACAAACATTTATATTTATTAGCGACGGGCTGAGCGAAAGTGGGATTATAAAAGGAGGAGGGAAGACTGTCCTTTTTTTCTGCTCGCTGAACAGAATGCCACATTTCTTTTTCCCTTTTTTTTTCTCTCCGTTCCTCTTTTTATTTTTTCCCAGCGCATTTGTTCTGCCTGGCGGCGGAGGGGTCAGGTGAAATTAAGCTTCAAGCGTTCTCTCGTCGATTGTGAGGAGTTCAGCGAATCATTCATGGCTTGGCAAGCTTCGCCAAACTCTCTCAACCAATAACGCTCGTCCTCCGTACACTTTAACGCACACTTTTAAACGAAGGTGATTCGAACGGTTCACAGGAATCATTGCTGGTTCCATAAAAAACAAGCTGATTTAAAGTGACTAAACTAAATATCTGCATTAGTTATTTATCGTTGTGTAAAATGATTTGTTTTCTGCTTGAGTCGTTACGTTTAGATGGGACATACATTAAGTGCATACAATCTAACAATTGGCAGAAAATCGACTCTCACAACTGAGTATTGAATCAAAACTAGAAATTGATTCACAATTAAGAGTCAACTCACAGTTGAGAATCAACTAAGAATTGATTCAATTCGCAAATAAGACTCAACTAAGAATTGACTCATAACTAAGAATTGACTCATAACTAAGAATTGTCTTAGTCCTTTTACTCTTTTAATTTTCTGTTACTGTTACAGTAGTACTTCTATTAACACGTGTCCATTAAGTTACTTTTAATATACTTTTTTTATAAGCTCCAACAAGTCAATTCTTCTTCAAGTACATGGCAGACAATTTTTAGTGTATCTTTTGCCAGAGGAAAGGGAAAAACAACTGATTTTTGAACAATCAACCATTGATGATTCACCCCTTACCTTAATCGATTGACCTTTTTAAGTAAGATCAAAAGTAAAAGTTAAAAAAAGTAAAAATTTAAACAGTAAGGGATTGTTTTGCTAACTTCACCCTCAGCTCAAATAAAAAAAGGCTAAAAAATGGGAGGAGTACTTTGAGAGAAGCATTGGGTGATGTATGGGTTTAGAGGCAGGGCAGAGGAAGAAGAGCTGATTGGCTGAGGACACATCATTCACACCTATAGCACAGTTGAAACTGAGAGGGCACTGCAGAGGCAGGAATTACCACAATAAAAGCGTTATGAACTGTTTATAAGAGATTTTAAGCAGGACTGGTATATATTTCAGTACTTCGAAGAAACACATTTTAGCTATTAATGAAAGAAAATAGGTTTTAGGGCTTAGTGGCTTCAATGGAAAAATCCAATGGAAATGATGAGTAGTTCAAGACTAGGCTCATCCATGTGTGGGGAACTGATCTCATTTAACTTAAGCTGAGTAGTGGAATCTTTCTCTGTCTCTCTCTTCTCTTTCTTTATTTCTTTCTTTCCCTTTATTTTCTCCATTCACAACTGACTCCATTCGCGCCTCAGATCCGACCACCTCATGTCTCAAGGTCTTCACAACGTGCCCTTCCCAAAGTGGCACACACCACACACCGGGCACAGACAACATGACATTGTCTCAGGAGGTCAGAGAGGTGAAAGTGGCAGAGGCGTGCAAATGAGCCACATTGACAGCGCTCTTGACCATGGAGGTCCTTTCCCCCCTCCCTCGCTTCTTTCTCTCTCTCTCTCTCTCTCTCTCTCTCTCTCTCTCTCTTTCCCTCTCTCTCTCTAATATACTCTCGTGCTCTCTCTTGCTCTCTCTCCCTTGCTCTCTCTTTCTCCCTCCCTTCACCAGTGACAGAAGGTGCGCCTCTCCCTCTTTAAAGGCGAAGCCTCTGCCGAGCTGGGGGAAACAGGAATGGTGCCATAACTTTCCGGCTGGCACCAGCCCATCTTTGTTTTCTTCCCCCTCTCTCGAGTCGCTTTCAGGCTTCAAAGAGCACCAAATTAAAAATAAAAAAAGTAAATAAGGGAAATAAATTAATAAGCAAGTCTCGAGGAGAAGGTGGAGACGGCGAAGACGGCAAAGAACGCAAAGAATACGAAGAACGCAATGAATTAGGCTTGGGTTCGATTTGCTAAAGAAGAAGACGAAGAAGAAGAAGGAGGCAGTCAGTGAGGTCTCACTAACTGTATTATTCTGCAGGGTGATCACAAAGAAGGAAGGGGGGGTGATTTGACAATGTGACGAGAGAGAGAAAATACTCAGCACACGCTCAACACTCTTGCAACGCTCTCGCAAAGCTCGTGGGCACCACTAGGTCCACCGCTTGGCCCCTCGCACAGGCTCGTGATCCGTCCTGGGCGCCACGAGGCCCCGGGGGCGGGCATCTCATAAGGAGCTCTGCTTCTGCAGGGCCGGCTGCTCTTAATAGTGGTAAATATTCATCGGGCGCCCACTTTTTTGGCAGGAAGGGAGTGTTTATCATTAGTGAAGCCTGAGCAGATCCAGCTCGCACGGGGGACGGCGCTCGCTCGATTCCTTTTTTTTTTTTTTTTTTTTCACGCGGATCCGTGCCGTGCAGATGGGATGGGGAGAGACATATGCAGATGATATTATTAATATGTTACTATATCTACGCTGCTTATGGCGTAAAGCCCCACAAATCAGCAGCCGCCGAGATGTTAGATGTTAGATGTTTTAGTAATAGTAGTTTCACGAAAAAGAATGAATGGAATCTTTACAACAAAATTTTTTAATCGATTGCCTTCCTTCGAGTCATCTGCTTGGTTACCAAGTCGCTCTTGGTTAGTTAGTGCTTAGTCAGTTATCAGTCACACTGTGCCTTTAAAACCCTTTAGAGGTTGGGGGTTGGTGGGGGAACGAATGGCAGGCGAAGGGGAGGGGGGTGAAAAGAAAAAAAAAAAAAAAGAGACCAGGCATCCTCGCCTGACATTGATTTCCTATTCATTTCTCAAGCCAACCAAATCAACAGCAAGTACAACAGGCAATCATAAAGCTGACTTACAGATCTGTGAGTGTGTAAGTGTGTAACACGCGGACACAGCTCGGCTCAGCGCCGCTCAGCACCTTCCGAATCCATTACCTTCCATATAAAGCCATTAGCTTTCAGCAGCGTCGCTTGGATTCTTTCACGGCTTTAATGCGAATTAAAACAATAAAGAGGTACTTGGGAGGAATTACCATAAGGGCTATGACCTGATCAATAACGGCATTATGAAAACCAGTGAGACTATCCACAATCCAGCGCTCTGTAACAACGACAGGCGAGCCTTCGAAGACCTTCCCTAATGACCTTCTTCCGCTAATACCTGACCTTAACCGAAATCTCCTTTCGTAAAAGAGATGTGTTACGTACGTGTCTTCCAGCCTCTTTTTCTTCTTCTTCCTGCTCTTTCTTTCTCCCTCCTTCAGCCACATGGCCTATAAATTGTGCAGCCAAGGACATCCCCCTGTTTTACTCCTATATGCACTTGCCCAGTGTCTCGGAAAATGAAATAAAAAGATTTATCATGCAGTCCCAAACACAGCGGTATCTCGTGAGTGAGCGCCTCTGTCCGAATAAATTTCACCGAAAGCCCGCAGCCGGCCCGCCGTGCTTTAAACCTGCCTCTAAAAGTGTCCCTTCCTCTTCTCCTCTCTCCCAACTTCCCCGTCAAGGTTGGCCCAATCCATCACAAATAATGTCGGACATCATTTATTTAACCTGACTGCATTAATCTGACTGAAGGGGCCGCGAAAAAGAAGTTTCGCTAAATTTAGACAAGTAGTAAAGTAGCTATGAGTGTGCTATGAGCGTGGGCGGGCTGAAAAAAATGAAATAAAATTTAAAAAATAGGTGCCGGGAAGGGTTGTTACTATGAAACAGCTACAGCTAGGGCTGTGAGATTAATCAGATTTCTTAGATTTGTTTCTTAGTTTGTTATATTGGTCAAAAATAGTGTTTACACTATTTGAAAAAGCTTTAAAAAGTTCTAAACCTAGATTTTGGAAATATTCGAGTTAATCAAGGCTTTCTAGTAGATTTTCATTGCATTTATAGCGAAACGTGCAGCATTATTCCCCAACTTATCCCTTATGCCATATCCCAAACTTACTAAAGAGAGCACCAACCATCTTTCCAGAGTTTTATATAGTGATCTATTAAGCATGGTGCCAATACCAATGTTTATGTTATCTGCCATCAGCTGCCGGAGCCCTGAGAGAGCACAATTGGTCTTGCTCTCTCTTGCGGTGGGTAGATGGTGCTCTTTCCCCTCATCACTCCTAGGGTGATGTGGAGCTGCACATAGCTGCGTCTGTGAGCTGATGTATCAGAACCGAGTCGTTGCGCTTTCCTCCGAGTGTTAGTGCTGTGATGCTACTCAGCAATGCTACAACTATCAGCAGCAGTCTGACTTCACATGTATTGGAGGAGGCATGTGCTAGTGTTCACTGGTTGGGTAATTGGCCTTGTAAATTGGGGAGAAAATGGCATATAAATTAGAATTATAATCTAAAAAGAGGAAGGGATTGTCCACAAAAATTTGGCCACAAATCTACAGTTTAGCTAAAAGTTTAGGTAACACTTCCTATGAACCCTGTATTCATAATGCCTTATGAATTAATTCTACATATAGAGCATTAAGAATGTTCTTTACTGGCTTTAAGTGAAGTGTGTTTCTAAATGGCTTTTCAAATGCGCAGAGTAAGGCATAATAACATTTACTTGTTTAAAAACATGTTTAAAACACTCATATTGCACTATAAGACATTACAGTGTAATAAAACTTACTTCACAATTAAAAAGCATATGAAAACTCACTTCACTTAAAGTCATTTATGACTGTATATAAGGCTTTATAATGTGTTACACACTTTTATAAAAGTTTAATTTGAGAAATCATAGCTGAATATTATAATGCATTATACCAAAATTTACCAAATCTGTGTTATAGTGCATTACAACAATACATTGTACTGTGTTCTTATGAACAGATTTTATAAGGCATTATATGCCTGTTTCTTTATAAACCTTTATACTTGTAGTTTATAATGTCATGAATGTTATGAATGTCACTGTATGTACGTATGAGCTATTATACAGGCTTATTACAGTCATTATAAGTTGTTATGCATGTCATATAATGCATTATGAATGCATTATAATGCGTTATGACTACAGAGTTCATAGGAAGTGTTACCAAAGTTTGTTAAAAAAAAAATCACAGCTATCATCTGCGCCATCGCTGATCCTACCCCACCCTTTCAACTCAACCCCACCCCAGCCATCTCCATCTCCGCAACCTTTCCCTTTTCAATCCCTCCTCCTCCTCCCACAGCTCCCATTCCTTCCAGTTTACTGTGCGTCACCCCTAACACATGTCTGCGAGAGTAAGCCTGCTCCTATCTCCTCCACAGCCGGAATGTTAATTTGTTATGAAGGTCATTGACAGAGAGTAATAATCACCATTGGGGATCTAACAATTTGCCATTTCGGAACATTGCAGCGCAGATGACTCAACTATTAATAGACCAAACCCCCCCATACCCCCCCTACCACCCTTCTCTCCACCAACCAACCACCCCACCACCACCTCCACCACCCCACCACACACCCTTTAATATGACTAAAACTATTCTGGTGATTCCACAGGCCGGAGAGGAAAAGAAGAAGAAGAAGACGAGAGGAAGACGAGGAAGACTTATGTCTTTATTTCTCTTCATCTGTTATATATAAATATATATATATATATATATATATATATATATATATATATATATATATATATATATATATATATATATTTTTTTTTTTTTTTCTTTCTTTTATCTGCATGGAGATATCTGACATTTGGAGCAAATTAATGTGAACCTAAGCCTGGTGAAAAGTGCCGCATGACAAGATATTGAAAATTAAATCACACTGTTACAGAGAGAGACGAGAAAGGGTTGCTGGCCTATCTTCTCTCTATGTGTGCCTCTCACTCTCTCTCTTTTACTCTTTTACTTTTTTTCTCTCTCTCTTTTCTCTCTCTCTCGCTCACACACACAAAAAAAGACAGTGTTTGTACAATACCACCAACATGCTGACACTCAAGCAGGACCCGGGATTCCATTATATGGATCCGATGCGGCGAAAATGTTTACAACTAAACAATAACAGTTTATTTCCAAACTCATTTGCCGGCGGCTTCGCCGTTTGCCAGAGCATTCAGACATATGTGTCTGCGTTTGTCAGCCGAACAAAATCGCTCCGGCTTAAGCTATTTTTATCAGACAACCCGCCATTTGTTCTTTTTAAGTGTTCAGCATTTATGGAAGCGAGCGGGCAAAGTTGGAATCCTTTATCTACAGAGGCTCAACATCTCAAGACTAATTACAAATTAATCTGCATCTGTATATCTAGTGAAGAGGAGGGCAATAAGTCCACGCACTAAGAACTATCACTTATATATTTATAAATATATCTGCGCGTGGCGGCGCGGGGCGAGGGACGAGCATGACATAATTGCCTGCTTTCCACACCCATGCAAAGGGACATCAAGGCCGAGAGATTGGGAATATTAATAATTGATCATTAGTTCGATAAGCCAGAGGCTGAAGCTGGAGCAGTTGTTTTGGCTGCCAGAGTCGCACGGACTCCATTAATGCAGACCAAATGCAAAGGTTGTGCATGTCGTCCGGGTTTTTTAACACTTTTTTTGTGCAATTTAATCATTATGAATTATAATAAATAACATTATTTACATGCATTTTATGCTTAGATACCTGTGCACATCTTAGCATCACTGTCCAATACAAGCTACTGTACAGTAGAGAGATAAAACCTTCATAACTTTCAATGAAAGGTCATGTACTAAAAGAGTTTCTGCTCGTTTTAGAGAACATCTATTTGGTCTATTTATCAAGATATTTTGACACAGTGTAAGAGACCGTTTGTGTGCTCAAATTATGTAGTAAACTAAAAAAATCAACAAAAATGGAGATGCATGTTTTTCATTGGACAGCAACGATATGTATTAAATATCAGTTGTTTTTTACTTAAGGACACGGTCCAAGATGCATTTCAGAAGGTGGTTTGAGACCCATTTAAAACAAATACAAAGCCAATCATCTAAACCACTTTATTGATATATGATCTGATATATGTATACATATTTCTGCTGTCCAGTGAAAAACATGTATCTCAAAAAACAGCAACTTAACAGGAGAGTATGTACTAAATCAAAAATCAACAAAATTTCAGATACTTGTTTCATTGGACAGCGATAATATGTCTTAAGTCTCAGTTGTATTTTCCTTAAGGAAGTGACCTAAGACGCAAATAAAACACCTACAAATCCTTTAATTTAAACTACTTTAGGGGGTTGTCTGAGACGCATTTGAAACAAATACAAAGCCAATCATCTAAACCACTTCATTGAGATTGTCTGATATACATATATACATAATTACAAAATAGATATGATCATTCAAACTACTTTATGGGGTGGTCTGAGATGGACCCAATTTCTCCAAAGCAAAATAGCTTTCAAACATAAAATGAAATGAGATATTTTACCCGGCCCATATTTCTGTCTGGTCTGGCTGTAGAAACTTTTGACTGGGATTCCTGTCATCTGGTTTTCAAACAGTTCAGCCTAAATTTGTAATGTGACCAATAGATGATATGGGCAAAAAAAATATCATGGTCCCAAGAAGCAGAAATGCAATGTCCTCATATGAGGATGCAGGAACTCAAGAGGTTAAAATAAATACAAAACCAATCTCTTAAACCATTGACTATGTTTTCTGGAATGATGGTCAGTTGGTTGAGCAGCGATAATTACCAACATTATTGACTCTCTAATGCTAATGCTATGGTTGCTGAAAAAATGATCAGAAAGCCATTTTTTGGACAGTAGAAACACTTCTAAGACACTTTTAATTCAGTATTTGAGTATTTTGCCTTATATCACATATTAATTACCATATATCTCTTGTGTACTTATTGACACAATGAAGAAGACACCTTCTATTCAACCCCCTTCACCTCAAAAACCCCAAACCAGCTTAACCTCACAAGGTGTCCCAACAGTTTTGAGCAATCTGTCTTCTTCCCAACTGAACAACCAAGCCAAGCTCACAGGTCCAGCACCTTCTACTTCCACCTGACCGACCATGCTGTCAGCCTACCATGCACCTGTGACCGTCCAGTAACCCTAACCTGACCATACGTCTGTCCCCGGCTCCCCCCTCTTCACCCCGGGCCTGGCGCGCTCCTGAGCCGGGGAGAACCTCTGGGCACCTTGACTGCTGTTAACTGCTTGTGGCACGAGCGAAGGAAATGGGTCATTAAACGAAACGAGCCAGGGCCAACCTCCCAGACTCCCAGAGCTGTTTCCAATCAGATAGCTTCCTTTAGCAGGAGCCAAAGTCTCACACAGCATTAGCATCATTACAGGGCCCTGTCTCTCTCTCTTTCTTTCTCTCTCTCTCTTTCTCTCTTTTTCTTCCAGTGCTACTGTAGGCTACACTCTTTGAGTTATTGAGAGGAGGTATAAAGGAGGTAGACATCTTCCTGTGGAAGTAAAAGAATGAACACTTAAGCAGTAGCCCCTAAGACTTTTTCTCTAAAAAGTACCTATACTATTGTGTGATGCACTTTTATGTCAAGAGGAGTCATATTTCAGCATAACACCACTTATTTTTCTTCTTCTATTGTTTAACACATGATGATGGCCTACCCAAGCTTCACGTAATTGGTATAAAAAGTCCAAATTGTCTAAAAAAAGTGATGATCCAGACCATAGTTCAGTAGATCTGAACTGACTCCACCTTTCCTCTTTTGCTCTTTTCTCTTTTTGGTCACTTTATTTTGTTTCTTCTTTCTTCTTTAATTCTTCCTTATCATCCAAACTCTTTATGTTTTCCCCAATTACTTTTTGCCTTCTTTTCTACCATATCTGGTTCTCTCTTCTTTTGTCTTCAATGTGCTCTTTCCACATCCCTTTCTTCCATTTCCCCCCTTTCTTTCTATCCTCCACCTCCCCTTTAACCTTAGATTTTTAACCTTAGATTGTCTCTATTCTTTTCTCTTATTAGTTCTTCTTTCAATACTTACTACTTTTCTTTTTTCTCTCCTTCATCTGTGTATAATTGTTTTCATATTCCCTCACTCTCTTTCTTAACTTTTTTTTAACTTTAATTCTTTTCCTTTATCCTTACTCCTTTGTTTTCAAATCATTTTTTTTCTCTCTTAAACCATTATTATCTCGCTTTTTTACCCGTATTGCTCTCTCTCTTTCTCTCTCTTTCTCTCTTTTTCTTCCAGTGATACTGTAGGCTACACTCTTTGAGTTATTGAGAGGAGGTATAAAGGAGGTTGACATCTTCCTGTGGAAGTAAAAGAATGAACACTTAAGCATTAGCCCCTAAGACTTTTTCTCTAAAAAGTACCTATACTGTTGTGTGATGCACTTTTATGCCAGGAGGAGTCAGATTTCAGCATAACACCCCTTCTTTTTCTTCTTCTATTGTTTAATACGTGATGATAGCCTACCCAAACTTCATGTAATTGGTATAAAAAGTCTAAACCATCCATAAAAAGTGATGAACCAGACCATTTTTTATACTATTTATGTACATTTTTCCTAATTTAGTTTTGCCTCTTATTTCTACCTCATCTAGTCTCTCTTCCTTTCTCTTCAACTTTCTCTCTCTTTTTCCACATCTCTTTCTTCCATTGTCTCCCTTGCTTTCTATTTACACCTCTCCTTTAAAAACTTTTTCCCTCATTTTTCTCTCAATTGCTCTATTCTTTTTCTCTCTCATTAGTTCTTCCTTTAATACTTAATGCTTCTCTTTTCCGTTTTACTTATTTTCCTTTTACCTTACTTCCTGACTTCCTTCACCTATTTAACCTTACTTCCTGTTCTTCTTCCTTCTTCTCTTGTTTTCACATTCTCTTTTTATTTTTTTCTCTTCAACTATAATTATTATGATCTCGCTTTTTCACCCTTATTGCACTTACTCTCTCTCTCTCTCTCTCTCTCTCTCTCTCTCTCTCTCTCTCTTTCTCTCTTCCTCCTCCCACCTTTCTTCCTGTCTATCAATCTGAGTCCACCTCTTTTGCTCTATATTTGGTTACCTGCTCTTTTTCTTCGTTCAATCCTTTACTCTCCTGCTTATTACCCACTTTTCTTATCCCACTCTTTATGCTCTTTCTCTATCTCTCTCTTTCATTTCCTCCCTTGCCTTCTGTCCTCCACCTCCACTTTAAACTTAGGTTTATTTCTTTTCTATAGTTTTTTTCCATCATTTTTCTCTCTTTTTATTCTTCTTTCAATACTTACTACTTCTCTTTATCTTTTGGATTTTCTCCTTTTTTTACTTTTGTCTCATATTTCCACAAAATCTTTCTCTTTCACCCTCATTTCTCTCCTTCATCTTTATATTTTTTCACATTCTCTCTCTCTGTCTTCCTTTTCCTTTTTTCTCTTAAACCATTATTATTATCTCACTTTTTCGTCCTTATTGCCTCCTTTTCGACCTCGTCTGTTTCTATCTTTGTTTCTTTCTGTTCTTCTCATTTTTACACTTCTACTACTTTTTTCCCACATCTCTCTCTATTCATTTCCTCCCTTGCTTTCTATCTTCCACCTCCTCTTAACTTCGGGTATATATCTTTCCTACAGTTTTTGCCTAATTTCTCTCTCATTAGTTCCTCTTTTCATACTCTTTTTCAGTTTTTCTCCTTTTTTTACTTTTGCTTTTGCCTCCTATTCCCTCAAATTCATCCTTCTCTTCTTCATCTGTGTATTATTTCCACATTCCCTCACTTCTTTTGTCTTCCTTCACCTCTTTAACCTTTCCTTTCCTTTCTTCTTCCTCCTTTGCTTTAAAAATTTCTCTTTTTTTTCATTTTCTCTCTCAAACCATTTCTTTCTCTTTCTCTCACTCTTTCTCTTTCTCTCTGCCTCCCCCACCTTTCTTTCTGTTTATCAATCTTAGTCCACCTCTTTTTCTCTCTTTTTGCTTACTTTCTCTCTTTTTTATTCATACCTACTTTTCTTATCCCATTTTTGTTTTTTTTTATGTTTATTTCTTTCCTAACCTTTTCTCTCTCCTTCATTCATCTGTGTATTATTTCCACATCCCCCCTCACTTCTTTTGTCTTCCTTCACCTCTTTAACCTTAGTTCCTTTCCTAGTTCTTCTTCTTCCTCCTTTGTTTTCAAATTTTTCATTTTCTCTTTTAAACTATAATTATTATTATCTTGTTTTTTCACCCTTTTTGCACTTGCTCTCTCTCTCTCTCTTTCTCTCTGCCTCCCCCCACCTTTCTTTCTGTCTATCAATCTTCTTACCTTGTCCTTCCGCACACACACACATACACACCCACACACCCACACACACACCTACTCCTACTTGAAGTGTGTATGTGTAAGTGTGTGTGTGTGTGTGTGTGTGTGTATGTGTAAGTGTGTAAGTGTGTGTGTGGCAAGGCTTTCTAACAAGGCCCTATATTTATACAACTGAAAATAGAATTAGTCCTCGCCGCCAATCAAAGCACAAAATATGTACCAGAGGAACACATTATCTGCTACAGCGGGAAGACTCGGCGCACACTTGTTGCCTTCGTGTCGGTAAAAAAAAAAAAAAAAAAATCCGCTTTTTTCTTTCCCTCTTTTCTTATTCTTTTTTTTTTCTTTTTTTTCTCCCCCTTCTTCTTTCTTGCGCGAGCGAGAGAGCGAGATAAATGAAGCGCACGCGATTCTCACACCTGTCCTAGCATCCTTTCCCCTCCGCCACGATAAGGGATTTCATTAACGGCAGAACGCTCGGGCTAGGGGGAAACGTAATTGCTTGGCTGTTGTTGTTGCCTCTGCCGACGCCCTAATTTCCTCCTTCCCTTACTCTTGACTGTTAAGTGATCATTATATCAACGGAGTGAAGGGAGCAAGGTTAAAATATCGACACGCTGCAGGGGCCGTGCTCGAGAAAAAAAAAACAGAGCTGAGGAAAGAGAGGAAAGAAGAAGAGGAGAGGAGAAGAGTGGAGAGGTGGGGGGGGGCTGGAAAAGAAAAAAGAGAAAAAAAAAATATGAAGTGCGAATACTGAAAAGGGAGGAGAATGGGAAAAAAAGGAAAAAAAAAACGGACAGATGAAGTGTGGAATGACAGTGGAAGTGAAAGATAAGATCAATCGGGAAAGATCACAGCATTCGGTAATGATTTAAGCGCTCAGACCGCTTGCTCTAATAGTCCTTGATGGATAACTGTATGAAAAAGATACATAATTTTTTGACTTGCCATTTACACAGCATTGCACCTGAAAGCCGGCTGGAATAATAGACAGTTTAAAATGTCAGGGAACTAACTAAGAAAGAGAGACGGATCAGCCAGCAGAATCTTAATTAGGGAACCCAGCTAATGGTCCTGGCAGCTCAAGAGGGAGGAGAGAGAGAGAGAGAGAGAGAGAGACTGAACGAGAGAGAGAAAGAGAGAGGGAGAGAGCAAGAAGGAGAGAGAGAGAGCGAGAGAGAAGATTGAAAAAAGAAAGACAGAGAAAATGATGAAAAAATAATAAAAAAAAAAAACAGAGAAGAGAAGAGAAAGAAAGAGAAGAGGAGAGGAGGGTGGTGGTGGTGGTGGTGGTTAGATGGAAGTGCTCCTCTGAAATACACAACACACTTCCCAGAAATACTTTGGTCCAATTAGCTTAGGCCTCTTCTACTCATTTGTACTTCATTTCTTTTTTAGCATCTCTCTCGCTCTCTCTCTTTCTCTCTATCCTCTCACCCATTCTCTCAACCATTTCTCTCTCTCTCTCTCCTTTCCCTCTCTTTTTCCTTTTTTTTTCCAAAAGGCTGACCAGTCATATTGCAAATATATATCTAGTTGTGAACCCCATCAAGAATACGCTCTGTCTGGAAAAGCATGTATAGGATTTACCTATCTATCCCACAGCAGACCTGCATGTTGAGCGCCAGCCAGAAGCACATGATTGTGTTAATTAATCTGCCATTGTGAGCAGGGGGAACAGCTGCAGTGGCTCTAGTGGCTGCGTTGTCAAAGCAAAACAATGCCGTGTTAAGCTTCCCCCGCTGAATCTTCCCATTACAAAGCAGCTCCAACACAGGGGCTAAATTCATAAGGAAGAGGAAAAAAAAAAAAGAAGGGAGCCCACAGATCAATTTTTACCAGCACTAACGTCTGACCTTTAAAGGGAAAAGGGTTTTTACATGCTTAATTTCGGGGCTTGAAATATGGTCAGATATGTGATACCTAGGATTTGGGCCAATACCTCGGGCTTTGAAAACAAACAGAGGGTGAGGGGTGCACCAATAGAGAGAGAGAGAGAGAGAGAGAGAGAAAGAGAGAGAGAGAGAGAGAGAAACAGAGGGGAAGGTGGCAGCTAAAGAGGTCTGATCTCTTAAACAGAGACAAACAGAAGAGCACCAGGATTCACCAGCTGGGCGCTGGTATTTTAAAACAATACGTCTAACGCGATTAGGAGGCAGCCATCGATCTCTGTTATGTGGATTTAATTTACGAGGGGAAGAGAGAAAGAGAAAGAGAGAGAGAGAGAGGGATAGAGGGATGGAGGGGGGTGATGGGATGATGGGAGGATGAGGTGGGGGGTTATATAGACAAATTCCGTGACAGTTCCGGATGCAGCCGTAAAAAAAAGGCAAGCTAATGCAAATAGAAAAGAAAAAGAAATAGAAATAGAAAGAGAAAGAGCAAGAGGTGATTTCTAGGAAGCTTCTTCTAGGAATATCGAACATCAAAGGTCTTAGAGAGGCCAAAAGATCAAAAGGTCTGCTGGACTCAATGGGTTTAATGGAGTTTTAATGGCTTTAAAAAGATTTTGAGCCTAATTTCTGACGTTTGCACCACGATACAAGCATCAGGTTTCAAGACTTTTGCACCATGACCCATGGAAGCTAATATATAAGACGGCACTGCACAGTCCACTATGGGTGGTAATGCCTTCTAAGACAATTGTCCACAAAGCATCAAGAAAGGATTGTCCTATTTAGTTGGCATCCAACAAGCCTTGTTCCTTCAAACATTGATGATTCAATTCATTTTGCCATGAGCACGACCTCACTCACAAGATATCACCTCACAACTTATACATACAGATGTGTGTAGGTGTTCCCAAGCTGTGGTACACTGAGGTCGTGTGTGTGTGTCTTTTATCAAGTTATACATATATATATATATTTAATTAATTTACTAATTTTAGCATTCATACCATTGATCCATTTATCATGAAATTTTAAGAAAACAGAACCACTTTAAACTATGGTTTATTTTTAAAGGGTTCATAAATAGTTTACAAAGGTTATTAATTGGGTTTTAAACCATTAATAAGCAGTTACAACACACAAATAGGAAGGGCAACAGTGGCCGGTTATTTCCTACAAAGTAATTCCACATTCATTTATACTGTTAAACTTCAAATCTTGATAGATCCTAGATGCTGTTAATATCTTTTTTTATTAATTTATCTAAAATAACTTATTAAACTACTAAACTACTGATTTTCTATATTATTTTTTTTGACATTTAAAACATGTTTAACAAAAAACTAATTGTCACTGTTGTTCTTTCTATTTACACACTGTAAGTGCTTACTAATGTTTTTTTTAAATACTAAAATATTTACAACTTAATTCATAATCATTAATATAAACTCTTTTATAAACTATTTATAAACCATTTATAAAAGAATCCTTATTTTAAAGTAGTACCGAAAACACAAGCAGCTTAACAGATTAAAAATCGGCAAAACTGTGATGTACATAGATGATGTGTTCATATTTTTTTTAAAAATAAGGTTTGTGATTATGACCTGATTTTTTAAATCATGTACTTTGTAAGTTTTATAATTTTGTGAGATGATTCTCTTTTTTTAAGATTTAATGATGTGAGCCCTTTAAAGTCGACGTGCTCACCACATATTTAAAAACCCCCAAAAAAAAAATAATAAAAAAAAAGATATATATATATATATATATATATATATATATATATATATATATATATATATATATATATATGTATCAGACAGCTAGACAGCTAAATGAGAGGGCAACACTAAACAGAATAAAGTGATAAAAAAAAAAAATATATATATATATATATATATATATATATATATATATATATAAATGATGTGATTCAACTACTCAGCTTGTGCTGTTCATTTTTTATTTTTCATGTGCTGAGTTCCCCTAGCAGGCTACAGTCATTTTCATTAAGAGCTCTGTTAAAGGGCAAGATAAACAGATAAATAGGGGGGTGATAAATAAATGAGATAGATGTAATAAGAGAGAGAGAGCAGTGTGTGTGTTAGTGTGTGTGTGGTGCGTGTGTGTGGACTGACTGAAGGCTTTGTGGGCTATTTCTGTCAGGGACTCAGGCAGGGTTAGACAAACACAGAGTTGGAGGGGGAGATTGTGGCGAGCTTCACTGGAAGCACCGTAGGGGGGAAAGATGCCGCTTTCTTTGCGCACTGGTTTCCAGAGAGACAGGGATGCGTCTCGAGAAACTCATGCGGCTCCCTGGACCTCGACCCACTCGGCAGTGGGGGACCGTCTGTTTAGGCGAAAGCCCCTCCAAAAGCCCACCAAGTGTGTGGAGCTTTTAAAGGAAACATGAAAAAAGTCAGACTCGCAGTCCTGCTCTCTGTTTAACCAACATCACCTTCGGTTGAGAAAGAGGACACGGCATGGCAGGAAGGAAACACCGTCCAAGAACTTGTGCTCATGAAAGTGTTCTGAGAAGTTCAGGCAGCAGTAGTGCAGGGGTGAGTCTGCTACAGGGAAGGAAGTCAGCAAAGAAAAAAAAAACCTTCTTTAACCCTTTGAGTTCATTATGTAGGAATATATACCTCTGGAAAAAAAGGAGACCACTTAAAAACTATGAGTTTCCTTGATTTTACGATTGATTTCTATACTCTTAAAACTTTTAAGTTGATGAATCTTTGTATTATTTTAGGTTTGAAAGCTCTGCATCTTTTTTTTTTTTTTGTTATTTCAGCCATTTCTCATTTTCTGCCAAATAAATGCTCTAAATGACAATACTTTTTTTTTTTTAAATTTGGGAGAAATGTTGTACATAGTTATTTATTGAATATTGGTCAACAAACTGAACTCAACTGAACTCTTTTAGCCAATGTGTGTGTGTGTTTGTGTGCATTTGCACATCTGTGTCAGCAATTGTTGCAGCTTACCGTAGCATTGAAAATGCATTGATTAGTAAAAAAAATAACAATACATAATTTAGGGGCACACTGTGGTCCAGCGGTTTGAATCCTGCTTATGCAGCTTGCCCTCAGCTGTCGGAGCCCTGAGACAGCACAATTGGCCTTGCTCTGTCTGGGTGGGTAGAGATGATGCATAGGAACCGAGTCGCTGCGCTTTCCTCCGAATGCAGTGTGATGTTGCACAGATACTCAGTTCTAGTCTTCACCCTCCTTGTGTTTTAGCATCAGTAGTGATGGGGGATATACAGCTGAGTAGCAGCTAAATGAATGGGTGGGACAGTTGGACTAGCTAAATATATATAATTTTATAGCATACCTTATTTATTTCAGTATTTTATTATTTGCGTAGTACTGAGAAGTCTCTAGGGACGGGCTTTGTTTGAATTACGTTAAGCAAGACTTGATGAACATTGGGCAACGAACTGAACAGTATCCTCCACAGCGGCTCGTGTGTAGCCTATTTGTGTGTGTGTATATGTGTGTGTGTGTGTGTGTGTGTGTGTGTGTGGCAGAGGCGAGCTGAAGGAGGATTTTCTGAAAGCTTGCAGATGGAGAACGGTGACATGGTGTGAACACGCGTCTCCAAAGTGTCGCTTGCTCGCGCATCTCACCTGTCCGCCAGGCAGCGTCACGGCGAGCCATCAGATGTTCCACTTACCGCTACAGTAAGCATGAGATAAGAAAAGTCTGGCTGTTAGCGAGCGTCTCTCTCTCTCTCCGTCGCCGCGCCGCGCTTTTCAACACCGTCCGCTACGTTCGGGAGACGCCGGGCAACCTTTTGCCAATGATTCATTATCATGTCTCGTGCTGGATGATTGTGACGAGACGCTGGAGTGTCCTCTTTTGGTGCGGTTCACGTGGAAAACAGGTTTTCGCCCGACGAGAGCTGTCAGAGGCACTTGGAATCGGGACGTGTTGACTTAAGATCCGTGCCTACACCAACTTTCTTTTTTTTCCCCCGTTTTTTCTTCCTCTTTTCTCTTTTCTTTTTTTTTTTGTTTGTGCCTAACTGTGCAGAGCCTCATGGGGAGTAAAAATAAACTTTATGGAAATAGATCCTCATTGACACGGTGCCATGTTCAGACTGCGAGCAGCTTGTGTCTCATGAACATAATCCAGAAACGTCCTCCAAACTTTTTTTTTTCTTCTCCCTCTTCCCTCCAAAGTTCAAGTTGTTCCTTTTTCATCCCCACTTCTTTGCTTGCTTCTCCTTCCGACAAAAAATACGGAAGGGGAAAAAAATGAGAAAAGGACACGGAAAGCGACGGAAAGAAAGAAAACAGGTAAAATCCTGTGTTCCTGGGGCCCAGAAGAGAGGATAGCCGTGAAATCTGAAGCAGAGGGGCTGAGAGACAAAGCCAGATTTGACGTTCTTCTTCTTTGCCGAATCCTCGAGCCCTGTGTCTAATAGGAAATACCTGTTCCTGGCCGAGGGAAGTGCTTCGACAGCGCGATTACACCTCACCTGCCGCCCGAGCCTGGAGAGGTGGCATTTGGGCGACCGTTCCCCAGCGAGGGGCTCACAGAGCTCACAAAGCTCACGAGGCTCACGGAGCTCAGTCGTGTCTCAGCTGGGCCGGGGGGAGCAGCTTGAGCCCTGCGGCTAAAGCCCCCTCGATAAACCTCCGGCCTCTGGAGACCAGGAGCTGAACTTCTGCTGGGGTCGAGTCCTGCTGTTCGGCCTACAACTGACTGAACGTGGCCTGTGGGGTGGCGTGTTCTTCTCTAGACTACTTCAAAAGTTGGAAAATTTCAGAGCCAAGAACATCACTTTGTTTGTGTATGATGAGCCCAATCGAGTAAAACACAACAGACCTTCAAAAACGAGGTTATATGAAGTGAGAACTTCAAGAAATGGATTCAGGAATCCATATATATTTATAATACATTGCTAGCTACCATGGAACGAACAGATGTACCTTCCTGTACAATAATAGTGTACACAACATAAGACATACATTTTTGGCAACACTTTACTTGGTTGGTCCCATTTGATGGCCTCATTGATGCTCAACTGATATTCAACTAACATTCAACTGCATGTCTATTAAATGCAATTAAACTGAAAGGTGAAAGTAAATGATTCTCTATTGAATAAAATAGAATAGAATCCTACATCCATCTGTAATCTTTTTAGGATTAGGTTTAGAGTTAGATTAATGGTTAAGGTTAGGGTTAGGTGCAGACATTCAGTTGAATGTTAGTTGAATGTCAGTTGAGCATCAACAAGGCCATGAAATGGACCATCCAAGTAAAGTGTTACAGATTTTTCTGGAGTATAAAAATTCCACTTTGGTCAAATTGAATAAAAAAAAAAAAGTTTTCTAAGGATTTGTAGAATTTTACACCTCTTTTTAAAGTGTTATTTTATGAGGACAGATGCTTTATTTTTCTGGCTGAATCTCAAATACCATCTGTACATGCAGATACACGGTCTATATTCTAGATTTCTATATAGTGTGAATATAAATAAATGTAACTGCTGTTCTACTAGAGATATATTATACTTTGTTTAGGTTTAGGATCCATAATATCCTGACTTAGCGTAGTACCCTACTTAGTAGTGTGGACGAGTGTAAAATTTAGGATTAAACCTTATAATAATCTGTAATGTTCTCCTTTTTTATCATATATTGATGCCTTTCCATATATTTTTATTGATTTTGCAATTAGAAATCTCTGCAATATAATAGAACATTGAAATTACACAGATGTCTCACCTTATGAGGTGCTATCAGCCCATACAGCAAAAGGTCTTGATAAAGTCTTAATAGACTGGTGGTGCTAATTATATGGCTAAAAAAAACATGCAGAAACATATTCCTGTCAGTCAATATTATTATATATATTTCACACAAGTAAGGCTAATTATTGTCCATGCTATAGAAGCATGAATGGGTATCTCAAAGTCATAACAATAGTGTAATAAATATGAATTGTCTTTTCCTTTAATTTAAGGGGTTTTAATTTTAGCTGGATGTTTAAATATATAAAACATACATTCTCAGTCATGAGTGAGTCAATGCAGCAGAGTGTTACAACCACCTTTCCTCACTTTTGCAAACCTATAGGATTCGCTCCCTTATGAGACATCTGTGACATTTAAAGGGTGGAAGGTGGAAGTTAACCCCGTCACCTCCGCCCGCGTCCCTCCGTGTCTCTGTTTTACTGCTCGTCTCATTTCCAATGAGCCCAGAGAAAAAGAGAAAAAGAGAAAAAGGGAAAAAGAGAAAAAGGGAAAAATGGAAAAAGGGGATGTCCACTCGTCACAATAGCTAAAGATTACCTATCGTTTCTTGCTAAATCTAAATGACGGCCACTGTTTAACCCGCTACAGGTTTCTCCTCCGTATCTCTCGCATCTCCCTTTCATATCTAGAGGTATAAAATAACTACTGATTGCTGATTACCACTGCCGCTGATCTTTCGCCATATATTTCGACGAATATAGAAGGAAAAAGAAGAGATAAAAAGGGAAAAAACAGCACGAATGATCGCGGGAGAGACCTTCAGGCAGGATGCTTAAATAATTACAAACGTGTTAGCTTAATGAAGCCCACACGTTCCATTACGGCGACGCAAAGAAGAGGAAGAAAGAGCACAGATGTAAGCTTTTGCACTGTTCTTTAGTTCCTGCGCCGTGAATTAAGGCGCGTTTGCTATTTTGTAAACAGACTGCGCTAACAGGCTCTTTTCACATGAAAGTTAAAGTCAAATAACATATGCTCTTAACAACAACAATAGGTGTTAACAGACTAAATTGCAATTGTGCTAGATCTTATACAAACAAACACCACGCTTTGTTACCAAGACAACTGAAACAATGCGATCCCCATGGCACGGTTGGCGCTGCCACTTCTTGCCTGCGATGTGTGAGGAACCGTAACACAGCCGTCGTGCGACTTGCTTTTATTTATTTTTTTTGTTTTATTTGTTTGTTGTTTAGTTTAAACCATTTAACGTTCTTACCATGAAAAAAAAAAACAATGTAATATGTGTTTAAAAGCTTTATAAACATTATTGTTCTTATTTTAACACAAGATTTCTTAAGTTCTTAAGATTTTTGTCCATATTATGGAAGAAGCAGACCTACGGCTCATATCTATAGTGTAATAATACAATAGTATAATATTTGTTTATTGCCTATACCATTTAAGATCCTTACCATAAAGAAAGCAATGTAATATTTGTTTATTGCTTTATATACATTATTATTGTCCTTACATACAAACCTGTATAAGACATGTTAAGGGGTTTTAACACAGGATAAGATCATTTTTGTCCATGTTATGGAAGCATATGGAAACACTACTGTATAACATACTAACAAAGCAATGTAGCACTGAGTAATTGCTCTGAGTAAGTGCTGAGTAATAAATCAGAATGATACTCTCATCGTTTCACATTGCGGATGTGAAATTTGAGTTTTTCTTTTAATGCCTTTGTTTTTAATCCTTATTTATTATTTTCTTGTTTGGACAATAATAGAAACAAATATTGTTTTTGTTTGTTTAAACCATTTAGGACCTTTACCATGAAGAAAGCAGTGTAATATTTGTTTATTGCTTTAAATACATTATTGTCCTTATGTTTTTTTTTTTTGTTTTTTTTTGGCCCAACCACCACCCCCCTCAATTAATTACAATTAATACTTTATTTTTATTTATTATTATTATTATTATTATTATTATTATTATTATTATTATTATTATTTATTTTTTATATATATATATATATATATATATTTTGTGTGGATATAGTTGTGGGAGTTCAGGGTTGGAAGGATCGGAGTGTGAGGTACAGGAGGGGGGTACAAGAAGAAGAAAAAGAAAAGAAAAAAAAAGAAAAAAAAAAAACTAAACAAAAAACAAACAAACAAACAAAAAATAATAATAATAAAATAAAATAAACATAAAATAAACAAACATACATATATACACATATTCACATATCTAACTATACATATGCTTATACATATACACACATACATAAATATACATACATATTAATACATACACATAAATACATACACACACACGCACAGTTACTTCTATTCTATTGTTTTTTGCAAAAATATGTCATGTGTTACGGATTATGTCATGAAATGCCTACCACAATGGAGGCAAGAAACCGCCACCATGCCCCTGCGATCCAGAGGCAGATAGGGAAGAATTGTCCTTATCTTAACACAAGATTTCTTAAGTTCTTAAGATTTTTAGTATACAGTTTTGTTTGCATTAGCTCATACTAATGTATAACATATTAAAAGAGCAATGTATTTAAATGGTTAATTTTAAGCGGACGTGAGAAGTGGATGTAAAATTTGAGTTTATCTTTTTATGTCTTTTGTTTTTTTATGTTTTTTGTTTGGATAATAACAATAATAGAAACAAATAGTATTTTTGTTTGTTTAAACAATTTAACATGCTTACCATGAATAAAGCAATGTAATAAGTGTTTATTGCTTTATAAACATTGTTGTTCTTATTTTAACACAAGATAAGATCTTAATTTTTGTCCATATTATGGAAGAAGCAGAGCTACGTCTTACATAGTATTTAGTTCTGTATATATTAGCTCATGCTACTGTTATAACATATTAAAAAAGCAATGTAGTAATGTAAAGTAATTGCTCTGAGTAATTACTGAGTAAAACATATAAATGATACTCCCTTCATTTAAAGGGTTAATTTTAGGCGGATGTGAGAAGTGAATGTAAAATTTGATTTTTTCTTTTTAGGTCTTTATTTTTAACCCTTTTTTGTTTTTTGTTTTTTTTGTTAGGACAATAATAGAAACAAATAGTATTTTTGTTTGCTTAAACAATTTAACATGCTTACCATGAAAAAAAGCAATGTAATGTGTGTTTATTGCTTTATAAACATTATTTTGTTGGTTATGGAAGAAGCAGATCTACGTCTTACATCTATAGTATATATTTCTGTATATATTAGCTCATATTGCTGTATAACATATTTAAAAAGCAATGTAGTAATGTAGAGTAATTGCTCTGAGTAATTACTGAGTAATAAATACGAATGATACCCCTGTCTTTTAAAGGGTTATTTTAAGCAGATGTGAGAAGTGGATGGAAAATTTGAGTTTTTCTTTTTATGTCTTCTTTTTTTAACCATTATAATAGACTTTTTTTGTTTGTTTGGACAATAATACAAAAAAAAAACTCGTGTGATGGTTTGATTTCTCTTTCTAAAGATCCCATACATCAAATGTGCTGTCCCAAAGAGTTTGTGCAGAAGTTAAAGGGTTAAAAAGCGAAAGCAAGCGTGAAAGGTTGAGTAATGTAGAGTAATTGCTTTAAGTAATTACTGAGTAATAAATACAAATGATACTCCCTTCGTTTAAAGGATTAATTTTAAGTAAATGTCAGAAGTGGATGTGAAATTTGAGTTTTTCTTTTTATGTCTTTGTTTTTAACCCTTATTTTTTTATTTTGTTTTTTTGGGACAATAATACAAACAAATAGTGCACGTGACCCCATACATCAAAAATGTGCTGTCTCAAAGAGTTTGTGCAGAAGTTAAAGGGTTAAAAAGTAAAAAAATGCAAGTGTAAAAGAGGTTCCCTCAATCCTAAACTCCCTGTCACACGTTTGAGCACCAATAAAATGTCATATCCTGAGGGGCAAACCGAACCAAAATTCTTCCCTACGAACTCTGAACGATTGAACTTTCGGCTCACCCAGTTTTTTTCTCTTCTTCTTTCTGTCGTGCTGCCCTTTTTCCTTTCTTTCTTTCTTTCTCTCTACATTCCAGAGTAGCGAAATGAATTCAACTCCAAACCTAATTAATCCACAAAGGTTTCATGTCTTAATCCCCAAAGTCAAGGGGGTTATTGTCCTCACAAATGAGGTCAATGTTTCTCCCAGTGGAAATACACGAACAGCAGTCGTGCAACTGAGAGAGCGATAGAGAGAAAGAGAGAGAGAGAGAGAGAGAGAGAGATTTCTCTCTCTCTAGATCTACAGTAGGAGTTCTGAGTATTGAAGAGGGTGACAGAGGTTCAAGCAAATAGGGTAAGAACTGTCTCTAACCCTGAGGCAGAGGCTCACGGCTGCCTCACTTTTCCTCCTTTATATACTCAATATCGCCTGACAGGATTGGTTAAAACACCTTCTCAAGTCAGGCAACACTAAAGGCCTTTGTATACTTCTTATGAAATTTAATTTAGCCACATTTTTGCCAACACATTTAAAATAAGAGGTACGATATAAGTACTTTCATGTTCTCAATGGTACACTTTTCATAATTGTAACCAGGCATAATTTTGGTCCTTACAGGGTATTTACAAGTTTTTCTTAATAGCAAGAAGTACAGATATTTACAGATAATAGACAATATATATATATTTTTCCGTAAAAAACAATCCATAATCATCCTCCCACAGAATGTGCCTGATTTTGAAGGGTAGTCAAATTATATTAGGGAGGCAGAATTGGCACAACACCTGGAAAGGCAACTCACAGATCCCCTCCAATCTTCCAATACTCTCCAAACCAATTAGTGTCAATTATTAAGAGACACAATTTGCACCACATTGATGATGACTGCTGGATGTAGAAAGTTACGTTTAAAGCTTAACTTTAATACGAAATGAGACAATAAGGAGGTTTAACTCTCCTGTTATGTTCATTTGTCATGAACAGCAATGAACAAAAAAAATCCTAACAAGCAGTGTGAATATTTTATTACTAATTAAAACTGCTAATTATTCTATCAACATTTAGTTCAATGATGTTCTTTACCTGTAACAGGTAATGTTTCAATTAGGATAATTCACTCGTTAATAACTCTTTTGAAAGACCAACATAGAAAACACAATAGTTTTACATGACATTGAAACATAACATTGCAATTTTGTTTTAGTTTTAGTTTTTGCAGGGGCTGGTTGCAGATATGTTTTTATTTTAATAAATTTTATTTTATTTTAATACTGAAAACATACTGTTAACCCTTCTGTTACCTTCAAATTTACTAACTTTTTTTTTATGTTTGCGGTCAATTTGACCCCAGCAATCTTAAACTAGAGAAAATTATTATATAATAATCATATTGTTACCCAAGTTTATGTCACATGGTACATTTGCTTGTTGACTACTTTTTTTAAAAAGTTCTAAAGTTATAATTATGTTATTTTAGAAATTTTTTGAAGATTATAGAATTGCATGCCAACACAATGTATTCTGCACAAAATTCCGATATTTGTTCTATGTTTTATACACACAGAAAACAAACAATCACATATATTTTATGTTTTAGCAGTTGTCCTCATGAAATTAGGAAAAGTCACTAAATATGAAGTAAGTAAAATATATATGAACTGCTTATTTAAAGGTATTAAACATAGAATGGGGTCAAATTGACCCCAAACATAATAGGAGGGTTAACTTTAATTTTCCTAGATCTTCAAAGTTCAAAACAGGTCAATTTACTTAACAGGACATAACAGGAGGGTGTTAACTGGAGTAAGGAAAGGTAGAGTACACTATAATCCAAACACACAAATCTTGAACCTTGGTCCTTGGACTTCTAGCTCTAAAAAATGCACTAATGCACTAATAACACCAGGCCTCCGATCCCTGAGGACTGTGGACAAAACTGACCCACAGTGCTGTCCACAAAGCTCAGGCACAGAAGGAGCGGCGACGGCGCTGGCGTTGGAGGATGACCAAGAGGAGAGAGAAGAGAAAGACTTTTTTTTTCCAGACCTTTGTAACCCACAAGTGTCAGAAGCACTTGTTTCCAGGGTAATGGTTGCTAGGGCAGACTTGGTACAGCGTGGATACTAATAACCCTTTGGCGTGACACTTTGATGACAGTGACAGATTTGTCATTGCTCTAACACGAGGATGCAACATACTCAAGCCCACTCGGTCGCCCACTCAATCATGCGCAGCGTTTGCCAACGGATGGGCGCAGCGATGAGCTATGTGACCCTTGAGAACGGCACCAAAGGCTGGGCTGAGCGAATGGAGAAATAACCAAAAGTTCGGGACCTGCCGAAGAACGAGGCCGGCCAACGGGGTTTCAACCTCCGAGAGGCGGCCAACGAGCAGACGAAGGGTGAGCGTGGCAGAGCCGGCGCAACAGCTTGGAGAAATCTGCCATCCGATGCTACGTACAGTAGCGTAGTAGCGTAGCAGCGTAGCAGCGTGGCAGCGTAAACCGGGGTTAAAAAAACGGGAAAAAACGAAAAGGGAACATACTGTAAAGGCACCGTTTCAAATTGGCAAAAAAAGGGAACCACCACAAACAGAACAAACAGAACAAAGAGCTGCTTCTTCTTCTTCTAACCACACCAGCGAAGAAGAGGGGGCTCCGTATGAACCCAACATACCACACAGTCTCATTAGCAGGAGCTCCGCTGTTTATGATTACCCATAATTACCAGCACTCGAATGAGACCTAAGAAGAGGAAGGAGGGGGGGGGGGGGGGGGGTGAGGAAGAAAAGGAGAGGAAGAAGAAGGAAAAAATAAGGGAAGAGAGGAAAAGAGAGAGAGAAATAGAGAGAGAGACAATGCAACTGTAGCCTTGTTACAGGCATTTTCATTTCAAAGTTCTTTCAAGACGCCCGAAATGAAAGAGGTTTACATTGTCATGCCTACCGCTGCGCTTGACACTTTAGTTTAAACTGACAGCGGGAATTAAAATCCGTAAATGGTTTTTATTTCTGATGCAGCACAATGTACGAATCAGCTGTCAAAGTCAGTGTTTGTTGATTTTTATCGGGAGGGTTATTACATTTGGAGAATGTGACAATTAAAAAGCCCTCGATCATCCCGTAAGTTTGCCTCGGGGTGCCGATACCGCGTGACGGCAGAACGCGGATGTGTGAAGCGGGAAGACAAAGAATGCATCACATGCATGTGAAGGAAAAGAGCTAACGTTGCTACACGCCACACAGGTTCGACTGCGCTAAAACTCTCTCTCTGTGGAGTTACTGTATGGCTCGTCTAAATTTGAATTAAGTATTTGATTTAAGTAGGGAAGCTAGTCTCGGATATTGTTTAATGGATGACGAAAGCCTGACTCAACTTACTGTACTTACTGTAATTGAAATTTGATCTAGGCCATGGTTTGTGGCACCTTTTACACCTGCTATTTAAGTTCAGACCAAACAAAATATTAATAAGATAAAAGTTTAACCAAGATTCTTAATTTCTAAAACTGTAGCCATACAAAAAGACCTGATTCCAAATAGTTTTGGATCGTTTTTATGGTCTGTTTCATCTAAATTTGAATTAAGTATTTGATTTAAGTAGGGATGCTGGTCTGGGATATTATTTAATGGATGACGACAGCATGACAGCCTGACTCAACTTACTGTACTTACTGTAATTGAAATTTTATCTACTGCAGATGAACCACACCATGTTTCTTTAGTATAAGCAATGGTTTGTGGCACATTTTACTCCTGCTATTTAAGTTCAGACCAAACAAAATATAAGTGAGATATAAGTGTAACCAAGATTCCTATTATATTTCCAAAACTGTAGCCATACAAAAAGACCTGATTCCAAATAGTTTTGGATCGTTCTAATGGTCTGTTTTGTCTAAATCTGACTTAAATATTTGATTTAAGTAGGGATGCTAGTCTCAGATATTGTTTAATGGGTGCCGACAGCATGACAGCCTGACTCAACTTACTGTAATTGAAATTAAAATTTCTAAAACACCTTAAAGAGTGTTTTTTTAAAACATTACAGATGAACCAGACCATGGTTAAATGGTCTAGGGCATGGTTGGTGGCACCTTTTACACCTGCTATTTAAGGCCAAACTAAATACAGTATGTAAATGAGATATAAGTGAGAAAGCTCAACTTCCAATACTGTAATGTATACTCAATGAAAAAAGACTTTTTTTTATCATATTTTTTGATCGACAATGTTTTTTTGTGTGTGTGAAAGAGAAGAAATACATACATATCATAGAGTTAAAACCAAAAGTTTATATACACTACATAAAAAGAAATATATGCATGTTTTTTTCTAAGTGTATGACATAAAATCATAATAAACCTTTGTTACACCAGCTTTCTGAGCAAGAATGGGCTCAACTGCCAATTATTGTAGTAAATGTATATATAATTAAAAATGCCTTAAAAATTCTCTCTCTCTCTCTCACTCTCTCTCTCTCTCTCTCTCTCTTTCTCTCTGTCTCTGTCTTTCTCTCCTTATTCTTGCATTAGGCAAATATAAATAATTTTGTCTTAATTTGACTTAAGTATTTGATTTAAGTAGGAATGCTAGTCTCGGATATCATTTTAATGGATGACAACAGCCTGGCTCAATTTCTGTCCTTACTGTAATTGAAATAAAAATGTCTGAACCATCACAAAAAGTTTTTTTTTTTTTTTATACACTACATATGAACCAGTACTGTACTGTAGCCAATGTGTTTTTTTATTTTGTGTGAAAGAGAAGAAATACATACTTACAGAGTTGAAACCACAAGTTTACATACACTACATTACTATATATATATATTCAGGAAGAATGGGCCCAATTCCTGCCAACTATTGTAGTGAAAAGCTTGAGAAAAGATATCCAAAATGTTGGATCCAAGTCATACAATTGGCACCAAATACAAATTAAATGTATGTAAACTTAAAAATGCCTTTAAAAAATTATCTCTCTCTCTCAATATAAATAATTTAGCTAATTCTAATTGACCTGAAATGGGAAAGTTTTATTCTCAAATCATGTCAGACAGTCTTTTTATATAGTGTATGTAAACTTCTAGTTTTAACTTTATCTTCCTGTATTAATAGTCCCCTCACTAATTTCTCAGACAGGTTACAGTGTTGTTACTTTCAAATGTAGTACACAGCTGAGAGAGAGAAAGAGAGGGAGTGAGACAGAAAGAGAGAGATCTCGTTCTCCTTTCCCGTCGCAAAGGATGTACAGAGGAGAAAAAAGATTTAAAGGAGAAAAAAAGGCACAATTGTTTATTGATTTTATAATAGGCTTAGTGCCAGAGAAATAAAGTGGAGGTCAGCTAGCGAGCCCCAGCAAGAAGCGATGGCGTGACAAACATCAGCTTACATGCAGGTAACAAGGCCTGTGTGTGTGTGTGTGTGTGTGTGTGTGTGTGTGTGTGTGTGTGTGTGTGTGTGTATGTGTGTGTGTGTGTGTGTGTGTGTGTGTGTCAAAAACGCTGAGATATTACTGGCCCCTTGTTTCCAGTCCACCGGCAGCTAAAGATCCGGTTTAAGGGCGTTTTGAACTGAGGTTTCGGAGTCTATTAGATTGTAAACTGTACATTTAGCCTGGTTACTTTGGGTTTAACACTGTAGTTCAGTGACTGAGCTCACTAAAGACCTTTAAAGCTACATTCTTTGCCGAATTCTCCTTTAAGTGCAGGCTTGTCCTCTAGCAGAAAGAGCTAAATAGATAAGTAACGATTAATCTACAGTTACAGTAGATATGGTAGAAAGCATCAGCAATAAAGTCTAAATCACCTAAAAAACAGTTTGTTCACACTGTAGACAAACCAGATCATGGTTCAGATGACCCAGAATGAGATTTTACATCTTTTTTGCCATAGATTTTAAACACTTTAACCTGTCCAAACTGAAAAAAATTCCCAAATTCCGGACCACAAAACGTAAAAAGCATTAATGTTACTAGTATTCTTAACCCTTTTAGACCCTGCATCCATTGCAATGGACACGGTGTGTTTTCTATTTTCTTGTATTTCTTGTATCATTTCATTTCACACAGATTAAGACCTATTATTCATCCAAACAGACATTTATGAGTAAATAACTTTGGAAAGAAAAATTAAATCTGCACATTGAAGTAAACTGAAGTAAAGCATGGTAGCATCCCAGCTAATGCGGCAGAGGAAACACCATGTCCTATAATGATATGAGTTTTTTTACTGCTTACCAATTTGTGAAAATGTACTGTACATAAATATACAAATATATATTTAAATGTGTGTTGAATAGAAAAAAATGTTTTAAGTTATATAAAATAAAAAATGACTGCATTGAATTTAAACAGACAAAATACAATTATTATGTTTGATTTCTATTTTTTAGTTATTTATTTACTTATTTTATGTATTTGGTGAATAAATCTTGTTTTTAATCACAGAAACAGCACTAATATCATTTTTCTTTTTTTCACCACTAGATCTTAACTCAGGTCTAAAAGGGTTAATTTCCTATACTAAAATCTATGTAAAAGGACTTGGAAAATTGCAAAATTTCATTTGGTCTGTTCCTTATTTTAGAAAAAAAAAAAAAAAAAAAAAAATATATATATATATATATATATATATATATTAGTAAAGCTATTAAACACCTATAAAAATATTGGGATATAAGCTATAAACTATAAGCTATAAAAATGTATTTATTTATTTATTTATATTTTTGTCTTTTCTGTGTGGGCATTATACTAAATACAACAGTAATTCAAAAACTACACTTAGCCCAACAGAACTAAAAACTTTTTTCTTTCTTAGGTCATATTATATTTACCTATGTATTTGCTATCAACTTCAAAATATCTCAGGTGTATTCATATTGACAAATTTAAATAATATGCGAAATCTTATTTTAATGACTCGATTTCAGCCCTAGTCACCTTTAATTTCATTTAATTTGATTTGATTAACAACAATTGTGAAAAAAAAAATAAAAAAGCAAATAAAAAGCAGGTGAGCGACACCTCTCTCAGCCAATCACCCGGAGGTGCTAACACTCGACAGAGCCGGGATGAGTCTGTGCACTGACAGGGAGGCAGTGATGCTGTGTATTAGTGAGTGTGTGTGTGTGTGTGTGTGTGTGTGTGTGTGTGTGAGAGTGAGTGAGTGTGTGTGTGTGAGTAAGGATCAGTGTGTATGTGTATGGCCTGATATATGGATGATAACACTAATTAGCTCATTTTGTTTGGGGCACAACACTCATTAAAAACCCAGTGGGGCCATTAACGCTACCGTCCCCTCCAAAATGCTGCATTCGCCATATTAATCTCCCCAGCTCGCGCTTTCTAATGGTGACTGCTTCAGGTTGGGCTGAGGGAGGGTAAAAAAAAAGACGAGAAAACGAGAAAGATTTGTGGCTCCTGTTTTTTTTTTCTTCTTTTTTGTACACAACTAGACCCCGCCCCCACTTTCCTTTATTTATTTACGGTATTTTACAAACTATAAGGCTCCATGTTTTCCTTCTAATCCAGCAAAACTGGAATTTATTTTTAAAAAAATATCTTTTAAAGTCAAACGAGCACTGGATCTTAATCTACACAGATTTCTCTCCTAAAAACTGTTTATTTGGGTGAGTAAATCACTTCCGTTTAAGTACAGTAAGCTTAGATTTCCAATATTTTCAACAGCATGGTTAGCAGCAGCGCTACATGCATTTAGCAGTGCTTAGCGCTAGTAAATGCTGCCTGACAGCGCTGCACTGAGGAACCCTGAGTGTTCCAGTAAGTCAGGGCGCTATCTAGTTATCTATCATACAGTGGTTCAGCCCTCTGAATGGTGAAAGAGCTAGCGTTTAACTGCTTAGCAGTTAACTGCTAATGCTAATACTAATGCTAATGCTAATCTTCACTGAAAACTCACCCTTATAATGCTATACTTCAGTGGAGCAGTTTAACTGCTCCTTAATACCTGACTGGTAGAATTGGTAGAATTTTTGTGAAAATTAAAGGATAGTTTAATTCAAATGAAGAGAGAAATACATTATAAATGCATCATATGCATTGTTATATACAGCCCTGGAAAAAAATAAATAAGAGGGCACTTAAAATGATGAGTTTCTTTAATATTACTAATCTGAAAACCTCTGGAATATAATCAAGAGGTTAAGATGGATGATCACAAGCCATCAAACTTAGCTGAACTGCTTGAATTTTTGCACCAGGAGTAAAGCAGCATAAAGTTATCCAAAAGCAGTGTGTAAGACTGGTGGAGGAGGAGAACATGATGCCAAAATGCAAGAAAACTGTAAATAAAACTCAAATATTGATTTCTGAAAGCTCTGCACTTTGTTTCCTGCACATACGTTAATGCTGTAAATGACAATATTTTTATTTGGAATTTGGGAGAAATGATGGTCGTAGTTTATAGAATAAAACAGCATTGTTAATTTTACTCAATCAGATGCCTATTATTAGCAAATCTTTTACATGTTTTTAATGCTGACTCATTCCCGTTCACCCATTAACCCACAGCACACCTCCCGCTCAGGGCCGCGCTGGTGGTAAAATGGTGTTCTTTTGCGTACGATCGGATTCGCCGGATTCGCAGACGCCGGTTTCGACAGTGTTTTCAGCCTTGTGTGGTAATGTACCCATAATACCACTGCTTCACCGAGGCTTGCCACGCCATAAGGCAGCACTTACAGTCAGGCAGCGCGGGCTGATAGCGCAGGCCTGGTAGGATTAGCACAGGAAAAGTAGCATCCTGCTAATAGACGGAACATGGAAGCCGTACTCTCAGGGGCCGGGAACGCCGAGTCTTCAGTGTGTCTGCTTGCTTTTTATTTTTTTTTCCTCGCCATGTTTTAAGCATTGCAACCTGTTCTGGGATTTGCATTCAGCTGCGGTTCGGGAGGGAACGCGCACCTAGCGAGCTATCCGCGGCGACGGCGGCGCAGTACATGGCAAGTGTCCATGCTGGAAAGCGCAGAGCCGTCCCCTAGCCCGACGCGGAAAGCGCACTCGTCCATTTTAAACAGCTTGCAAACGCCGGCTGGGCACCCGCTCCTCCACGGCCCGGCACTGGATGAAGGAGGGTGAAAAGGCTAATATTCTCCATCTTAGAGCTGGATATTAACAGTGTTGATGAGATATATGAGTTTGCCATTTGCCCATGGAGCGGCGAGGCTCCGGCAGAACTGGGTACCATATGGCTGGTGAGAGATTTCCTCCCTCTCTTCCTCCTCTCTGAGCCTGACAGCTGGATGCCTGCTAACAGGGGACGAGGAGCTTGGCAGCTGCGAGCTGAGAGCAAAGCTTTGATGCAAACGCAAACTTTCTACAGGTAGGTGAGGGGAGGATGAGACGTATAGCCGAGCGAACGGGGGAAAGGTGCGAGAAGCGAGATGGGAAGGGGAGCAGGGAGAGAACGGGGAGGAGAGAAAAATGCTTCTGGGAGCACATTAAAACGTACAGCTGGCGAATACAAAAGTGAGAGTGCTTTTTTTTCTCTTCTACGATAGTTTTTTTTCTCTCTCTCTCTGTCTTTGAGTCAAAAGAACCTTTCATCATCTCAAAAAACGAAAAAAAAAACAACAAATAAATAAATATATATTACCAAAAAAAAACCCAGCAAAACAGCTTTCTTTCGGATACAATGATGCGCGAGGTACGAGGATGTTTTGTAGAGAATGAATTGGGGAAAAAAAACAAAAAGAAGAGAAAACGCTCCATCTCATTTTCATTCGCGTTTTTTTGTTTATTTCGTTTCATTTTTAATCAATGCAGAAACACAGAAAAAAAAGGCACCTGGTAAACCTAGGAACCCATGACAGAGCTGCCGAAAGGAAATCTGAAAACTTAGTTTAACCTTTTGAAGTGGAGTGGAGTCAGTACTTTCCTTTTGGAACCGTATCAAAGGTAATTAGGCGTTTTTCTTTTCATATGTAATTACGTATTTAGAAATTTGCGCATTCACGTCAAATTGAGGTATTGAGTATTGTTGGAAACGTGTGCGCAAGGTTCTGCTGTTGCAACTTCTGTTAAAAAAAAATAAAAATGTTTCCTTCTCTCTTTTTCTACTTATGAATGACGTTTAAAGTCTAGAAAGTGCATTGCAATTCAGGTTTAATGCAACTTTTCTGTTTCAATTTTAACAAGTTGGGAAAAATATTCACAGTATAAGAAGTTGCACCATATTTGTCCTGTAATAGTTGAAGATAGATACAGTAGGAACACTGTATCTCTGCTCTCTTTGCTCTCTCTTGTTGAGTTCAAGTATCTCTGTCTAAGTGTGTGTGTATATGTGTGTGTGAATGTTTGTGAGAGTGGGGTGGGGAGGGGCGGTGGTTAAGGGGAAGAAGATGGGGGATAACTCAGCCCAGTTGATGAGCTCCATGGCTTTCCTATTGGGAAGTCTTATCAGCCCTCCCCTGTGAGCGAGGAGGAGGCGACGCCTGTAGACGCTGCAGTGTCCTCCACTCCAGATCAAATAATTCACCTCTTATTAATCACGGATCGGCCACTCAAAACACAGGAGGTAGTAATGTTCCCATGGCCACTTGCTATCGCTGTCAGCGGCGATAAACAACGGCTGCTGTACGCCTCAGTTGCTGAAAAGGGCAAGGGATCCTTATAGGGGCATTACACAGACCGAACTGCCTGCCGAAGAAATGATAAATGCCAAAAGTACTCGTAACAAGTGAAGCAACTTCCAAACTGACTGCTAAAGATCAGGTGGACGGATAAGGGAGATGGAAGACAGGGAGCTAAAGGTTACGTAACACCGAGCGCCGATAATTCGTCTCCAGCCCTGCCCGGCTCAGCCCTATCCTACCGCACCGCCAGGCCTACGGTGGCTTTTCCCGTCACCTGCTCCCCGGTTTTCCCACGTTAAGAGGGCCGGATATTCCCTGAGCCTCTCGGAATCGCGTACAAACAGCATGTGCTCCTTACTTAATACACAGCTCCCCACTCAAAGCAGAAGGGATGGCCATGCCTTAAGGGCTTGAGGCAGCCATGGAGGGAACAGAATGAGGCATAATGGGATAGGCACACATTCTAGCCCATCTTAACACTCATAACAGCCATAGCAGGTTTGTAGAGACGAACAGGGACAGAGGGGACGCTTTAGCAGATCAGCTGTGAGCCCTCAAGACGCGAAACAAAAGAACGGCTGAGGAAGTCAGTGGCAAAAAAAGGACAGTGAGTGATCGAAAGTAAAAGCAGATTTGTATTGTTTTGCATTTCGCTTTCATTGTCAATTGGTACGGATTCTGTTTAAGCTGCTCAAGCGACTCTCGAATTTTCTCATTTCTGCCAGAAGAAAAAATTATATAATAAAGGATATAATAAAAGATAGAAGATAAACTTACAAAAAAAAAACTCTTAGCTTAGCGTAGTTGGCTGAATATATCATGCTGAGAAAGGCAGCTTAAACTAGAGTGAATCAGTAAATCAGTAAAAGTAAAAGCAGACTTGTACTGGTTTCAATTTACCAAGGATTTGGGTAGCTACTCACATAATAATTATGTTTATCTTCTCTGTTGTGTGCCTAAAGCAAGAAAAGGAAAAAAAAAGAATGCATTTCACTGTTTCTACTGTTTCTATTGTCTCTTTCAAAAAAGAGTTTAAATAAAAGTTAAAAATAGCTTTGCTTTCTCTTAATTCCTCAAAAAGAATCTATTTGAGCAATCGTCTAAACATGATAATACATCTAAACATGGTTTCTGAGGTGACATGGTTTTGTTATTGACTTTACTATAATATAAATAATAAAACCAGTGAACTCTTCACTTCCTTGTGTGGAAGGCTTCTGTGGAACCAAAAATACATAAAGTCACAAAATATGAAGTATGAAACCGTTAAAACATCCACATTATGTTTCATCATCACACCATTTAGTTGTTTAGTTTATGTTGCCTACCTTTGACTAAATGGCAAATATAATACAAGCTAATATAAATATATATATATAATATAATACTATATATTTTTGGGATCCCTAGAAAAACATGCGAAGACATGTGAAAAATAATATTCAAGCAAACTAGTTTATGGTTTATGGATGTACTTGGGGATTCCACTTTTACCCAATTGTGTGACTTGTCTCTTTACTAATTTACTAAAGAATTTACCCAAGAAAATCACCTTTTTTAAACTAAAAAAAATAAAGTCATGAGTTTAGATACGAGTTTAGGGTTGAGTGGAAGAGATACCATGGTCAGGTGGACATTTTTTAAGCCACAATTTCTTTTTGAGCCCTTTCTTTTAGGGTTGTTTTTTTTCCAAATAAGCAAAAACTTGCAAAAAAAAGAGCTTGCAAAATTCTCCAAATTCAAACGACTTTGTGAATTTGTGATATGTGAAATTTGTTCTTGGCTACTCCGAGCTCAACTTTCCCTCTCTGGTCGTGAATGCCCATGAGCTGCCTTGCCTCAGCATGGTCCATGTTTTGTGAAAATTTGTAAAACTGCATATATTTTCACCCGGGCTGCTCTTCCACCATGTGTTCATCTCTCTCTTTGTGTCTGTGGTGGAGGAGACAGGATGAGTTTTTGCCGAAGCTGCCCTGTCTTACCCCCGCCTGCCAGAGGAGGGATCTGCAGGGGGAAAGGCTTGCCCAACCGGAGCGCCATCCCTATTTCCCCCCATTTCCCCCCAGTTTCCCCCAGTTTCCCCATTTCCCCCCCAAGTCACGTTACCATCCAAAAGTTTTCTCCTTCATAATCTGAGCGTTCGGCTCCAAGAACCGTATGAATGATTTTTTAATTCTCTCCCAGCACTCTGTCTCACAGTGCTTGTCTCCTTCTGTCTACCCATCCCTTTTTTCCTCCCTCCCTCTCTTTTCTCTTTCTCTCCCTCTTTTCTTTCTTAACCATCCGCCTTTTTTCCAATCCAATACACAGCTTCGACCCCAATATCTCTCTCTTTTTCCATTCTTTTCTTCCTCTTTCTGTCTCTCTCTCTTAACCACAGTTTCACTCCAAATGCAGTACGCAGCTTCAACCCCATCTTCTATCTCTTTTTTTCTCTTTCTCTCTCTTTGTCTCTATCTCTGTCTCTCTTTCTTAACCATCTGTCTCACTCCCATTGCAATACTCAGCTTCAACCCCAATATCTTTCCATTCTTTTCTTCCTCTTTCTCTATCAGTCTCTCTCTTTCTTAACCACCCGTCTCACTATCGTTTCAATACATGGCTTCTACCCTCTCTGTCTCTCTCTCTTCCTCCATCTCTTTCTCTCTGTCTCTTTCTTAACCATCTATCTCACTACCATTTTAATACACTGCTTTGACCCTCTATCCTCTATCTCACTCTCATTGTTTTCCTCCCTCTCTTTCTCTGTCTCTGTTTCTTAACCATCTGTCTCACTCTCATTGCAATACACAGCTTCGACACCACTATCTTTCTTTTCCTCTATCACTCTTTCTCTCTCACTCTTTTTCTCCCTCTCTCTCTCTCTCTTTCTTAACCATCTGTCTCACTACCATTTTAATACACAGCTTCAACCCTTACTATCTCTCACTTTTCCTCTCTCTTTCTCTTTTCCTCTCTCCCTGTCTCTCTTTCTTAAACCTTCTGTCTCACTCCCATTGCAATACGCAGCTTCGACAACACTATCTCTTTCTTTTCCTTTATCTCTCCTTTTCTCTCACTCTTTTCCTCCCTCTTTCTCTCTCTCTCTCTCTTTCTTAACCATCTGTCTCACTCCCATTGCAATACACTGCTTCGACTCCACTATCTCTCTCTCTCTCTCTTTTTCCCCTCTCTCTTTTGCAGTCTCTCTTTCTTAACCATCTGTCTTACTACTACCATTTCAATACACCCTACATCCTAGACCCTACTCTCTCTCTCTCTCTCTCTCTCTCTCTCCCTCTCTTTCTATTTTGTCAGTCTCACTTTTTACCCTTTATCATAACGATCTGACCCCCATTCACTCATCCCATCTTTAGCGTTGCTCTCGCCCGCCTACGCCTCTCTCTTACTCCATCATCCACACTATTATGCTCTCTTACTCTTTCCCTTTTTCCCCCTCTCTCTCTCTTTCTCTCTCTCTTCACTGCTGCCAGTCCTCCCTCCTTCTTCTCCCTCTCTCTCTCCCTCTCTCTCTCTCCAGGCCCCCTGTTGCTGCCTGCTACCCTGAGCCGTGGTGTCGAGTTTGGCTAGAGTCGAGAGGAGCAGCTGGGCCAGGCTAACGGGGAATGATAATGACCTCAGAAATCTGCTCTTCGCTCCACAACAATAGGGTGCTCAGTCTAGTGGAAAATTGTGTTCATCAGCTAGCTCTGCTCTCTTACTAATTGACATTGCCAAATATTTTAAGAACAATTGGAATGCACAGGCAGAAAAAGAGAGAGAGAGAGAGAGAGAGATAGAGAGAAAAAAATGAAGATCTTAATCCGTGGACTTCGTTCATTTTATTTATTTAATATTTTTCTACGCTGACCATCTCCACCCCCAGCCAAACCCCCCACCCCCAACCCCGTCAGACTGTGCCTTCTTTTGCCTTTGATTAGAAGATAACCATCGCTAAAACGAGGGCGAAAAAAAGAGAGAGAGAGAAAAAAAAAGAAGAGGCAAACTTTTCATGTCATTATCTGCCTGATGTCAGTGTCATGATGTTGACACAAAGGCCTTTTTTATGTGGCCTGTCAATGGGGTTAGGAAAGAGAGAGAGAGAGAGCGTGAGAGAGAGAGAAAGAGAGAGAGAGAGAGAGAAGGAGGGAGGGAGGGAGAGAGAAAGAAAAAGAGAGGGCAGAGATACTCATCACTGCATGATGATGAATGCCCGCCAACCCCCTCCACCCCAATCCCACCAAACGCCCTGTCCAACACAGCATGGCTATGGGATAAAATGTGGGGTGAACTGTGGGGTGACAAGTGTCTCGCTTACTCTTGAATCTCTTCAACATCCTTTACGTTTTCATGCTCTTTCATGAGATAATATGTTAAGTTGATAAGTTGTTTGCTTGTCAAATTAGGTAGACAAGTAGGTAAAGATGCAATGATTCAAAACAAGAACAAGAAGAGAGAAAGAGAGAAAAAGAGAGAGGCATTTTCTTCAATCTGTACAACATACTTCTAATTTTTACAAATTTTTAACATGCAATTTCTGTTATTTTTTAGTTGCACTAAGAATAAAAGTAAGTGAAGATGCTAAGTAACAAAGTGCAACAGCAAAAACAAAAGAGAAAGAGAGAGAGAGAGAGATAGAGAGAGAGAAAAGGGGAGGGCAGAGATACTCATCACTGCATGATGAATGCCCGCCAACCCCCTCAATGGTTTTTATGGTAAAAAAAATGTGGGGTGAACTGTGACAAGTGTCTCGCTACTTGTCTCTTTAATCTGTACAAAATCTTTCATGTTTTCACAATACGCAAGTTACATTAGTTACACAAGTTGCATTATTAGTTAGTTATGTAACCCAATTAGCCCAAGTATGTAAAGACATGACTTAGCAAGATTATAAGCTTATTAGTTAGTTATGAAAGTAACCCAAGTATGTAAATATATAACTTAGTCAGAACAACGGCTACAGAGCATACAGGGGTTGGACAATGAAACTGAAACACCTGTCATTTTAGTGTGGGAGGTTTCATGGCTAAATTGGTGCAGCCTGGTGTTCAATCTTTATTAATTGCACATTATTGCACCAGTAAGAGCAGAGTGTGAAGGTTCAATTAGCAGGATAAGAGCAGAGTTTTGCTCTTATTTCTAAATATTGCAATGCACACAACATTATGGGAGACATACCAGAGTTCAAAAGAGGACAAAGTGTTGGTGCACGTCTTGCTGGCGCATCTGTGACCAAGACAGCAAGTCTTTGTGATGCATCAAGAGCCACGGTATCCAGGGTAATGTCAGCGAGATACCACCAAGAAGGACCAACCACATCCAACAGGATTAACTGTGGACGCTGTAAGAGGAAGCTATCTGAAAGGGATGTTCGGGTGCTAACCCAGATTGTATCCAAAAAACATAAAACCACGGCACCTCAACTCTCCTGTTTCCACCAGAACTGTCCGTCACCACAATAAATTATTGTGCTCTAAACCAGGTGTTTCAGTTTCATTGTCCAACCCCTGTATCTTTGTAATACAATATGGGGTGAAATTTCACTACTTCACTACTTTCTTCAATCTGTACAACATCTTTCACGTTTTTACATTACGGAAGTTACGGTAGTCATGTTATAGTTACATTATTAGATAGTTTTGTAACCCAAGTAACTCAAGTATGTTAAGACATAACTAAGACATAAGAAGAACAAGGGCTAAAGATTGTAGCTTTTTGATAAAACGGGGGGACAACTTTCATGCTAGTCCTTAAAATCTGTATGAAACCTCGCTTTTCACTGCGAAAATTGAGCTAGCTTAGCTAGTTATACTAAACTTCCCGTATGTTTGTTACCCAATAAAGACATGAAGAAGAGCTCATCAAACCCAATAAACGCCCTGTCCATTAGGAAACCAATACACCATATGATAAGTATCCTGCTAATTGTCTCTTAAATCTCTTAAACCCATACAACATCCTTTTTTTCCGTAACTCAATTAACCCGTAACTCAAGTAATTCAAGTAACACAATTCCATAAGACAGAACTAAGCAAGAAAATGAGAGAGTAACAGTAAGAGCAGTAAGAGAAAGAGAAAGAGCCAGAGATCAAGCGATAGAGCAAGAGATAGAGATAGAGAGAGAGGGAAAGAGGAGGGAGGAGGACGGGGGAACAGGAGGATTCTTCTGTCATGGTATCATATGCCTGGTCCTCCATTTTTAATGAGACAAAGGTCAATGTATTCACTTGCTCTTTCACACGAAAGGCACCCCAATCATGCCCAAGTTAACTTGTTCAAACAAAGCCCCCCCTCCCACCCGGTCGCAGCCATTTGTATGCGATAGTTTGAGAGTGAGAGAGCGAGCAAAAAGAGAGAGAGAAAGAGAGAGAGAGCAAGAAAAAGAGAGAGAGAGAGAGAGAGAGAGAGAGACTCATTCCAGAGGAATTCAGCTCTGACAGAGTCAGACAGCTGTCACCCTCCGCATTCCCATCACACACACAAAAAACCAGCGCGCCATCCAGCCTTTCAGCAAATAAAGTTTCATTTGAACTTTTGCTGAAAAGAAACTTCGTGTCAACAGTGAGACTTTCGCAAAGAGAGAGCTTTCAAACTGGAGTTTACCACCATTCACACCAAAAAAACCCAAGAAACAACACCACGCGAGAATAGAGAAGGACAGGACTTTAACAATATAAAAAAATAAAGCTAAATTTTACTTTAAATTCAACTTTCATTTGTTATTTAACACAAATCCCTGCATTTCAGGCCTGTAAGACATTCCAACATTCCGGAAAATTCCCCAAAAAGTTGGGATAGAGGAATTTTAGGGCTTAAAACGAGGTCAAATATTGCATGTACTCTACAAAATTACACCCGAAACACTCCATTGCATGGTTTTAATACTAATGAAACGAAACAAATTAAATAAATGACTTCTGATAAGCGATTTTTCATAAGTAACACATATTGCAATAGTGGTAGAAAATATATAAAAACACTGATTTAAATCTGCAGGGTTTCGAAATAAAAAGACTAAAAATAATAATTCTTTTTAAAATCAATGATTTTATGTCCATCAAACCTTTAGTTTCATTACAGTTGTCTAATCTGAAATATGGCTCTGGAAAAAAAAAATATTAATAAGAGATCGCTTCAGTTTCTGAATCAGTTTCTTCCATTTTTTTTCCCAAATTCCAAATGAAAAAAAAAAATAGACCTCAAATAATGCAAAGAAGACAAGTTCATACTCTCAAAAAAGTTTTTTAAGAGTTCAGAAATCAATATTCGGTGGAATAACCCTTGTGGTTTTTAATCACAGTTTTTTTTGTTCATGTTCTCCTCCACCAGTCTTACACACTGCTTTTGGATAACTTTATGCTGCTTTACTCCTGGTGCAAAAATTCAAGCAGTTCAGTTTGGTGGTTTGATGGTTTGTGATCATCCATCTTCCTCTTGATTATATTCCAGAGGTTTTTCATTTGGTAAAATCAAAGAAACTAATAATTGAAAGAATCAGAAATCAAGAATCGCTCCATTTTATTACCATAATTTGCATTAGTTGTAATATTTGCATTTTCTGTTCCGTCCCAACTTTTTTTGTATTTAAGAATGTAAACAAATAAAGCTATGACTTCTTTTTATCAGCTTACCAGCAAAGCCTATTTTTTACACAAACAAATGGCGCAAGACCACCATTTCTCAATTAAAGCGCTGACATCTTCCCAAGGCTGCTGAGGAGATGTCATATTGATGCATTTAAAATATTAATATTCAAACAGTCTACCTAGCCCAGCACAGCAGCCTTCTGTTACGGAAAGATAAATATTATGTTTTAATTATAAAAACATAAAACAGAAATGGAGAGAGCGAGGAAAAGAGAGAGAGAGAGAGAGAGAGAGAAAGAGAGAGAGAGAGAGACCTTGCCAAGGAGGCTTGTACAGGAGAAAGGTAAGCAATGTTTTGGCAAAGACATGGAATTAAAATCTGGTTGGTATACTGCATGCAGTTTACTTTACTTTCTCCATCCTTTCCTTTTTTTTTCTTTTTCTCTCTTGCTATCTGAATCTCCCTCTCTCTTTCTCTCTCTTTTTCCACTCTCTTTCTTTTTTTTTACAAGGTGTGCTATATTGTACCATCCACAAAAATACAGTTTTATTTTTTTTTTTTGTATTCTTAACATTCTTAATTTTGGAACTAATTATTTTATATTAATAATTATCTATTTATGTTTGCAGTATAAGCACACATTAAATATTTTGCTCTTAATTTTTTATCATTTCATAATACATTGTTTTTTTGTTGTTGTTGTTTCTACTGTGTTTTTAAAACTGTTAAACTATATGAAGCCATAATATATATTTTGTTGCAGAAATTCATGGACAGAACATTCTTGGAACTGATAAGATTTCATACTTTTCGGTTTTTAGCAGGTCACCAAGAGTATCAGAATATTAATATCATTATCAAAAATCAAAAATAATATCTATCTTAATCAATTACAAAATTGGGTTTACCATTTTTTGTTTCTTTGTTATACTAAAATACTTACTTACTTACTTGGAGTAATAATGCTCATCCAGGATCAGTTAAAGTTTGTTAAAATCCATTAGACAACGAGTGTCTATGAGTGTGATGTTGTTATTGGCTACACAACGATGATGCATTGATTGGTGTCAGTTGAAAAAGAGGCGGAGTCTTGACTTTAGATATATCGAAGGAGGCATGCACTGGCATGTCCTGATTTTTTGGTATTGAGGGATTTACTAGTGGGGTATGGGGGTATAATTGGCCTCCCAAATTGGGGCTGAAGTTTGATAAAATTAGAATTAGAATAACTTAAAATATTGTGATATTATTTTATGTCCATATCGTGCAGCCCTACTGGCTTAAAAGTTTGTAAAAATACATGTAATATATATTTTTTTAAGATTTCTTTATGTTTGCAGTTTAAAAGCATGCATTAAATATTCTGCCCTTTATTTTCATTTTATTATCATTATTGTCATTGGCTACACAGTGATGCTTAACCGATTGGTTTAAACTGAAAAAGAGGCGGAGTCTTGACACCAGATGTATCATGGTGTCCAAATTCCCTGCTTCCCTACTCTCCTTTTGTATTATGTGTATTTATCTTTATAAATGTAAATCAAAGTGATAAGAACCACTTTTATCACTCTATTATATAACTTTCACATGTGATGTGAATGGCAATAAATCCTTGAAAATGTGATTAAATAAACGCAACATTAAATATTGTGATATTATTTTATATTATCGATATTTTTGACCAGCCCTACTCGATGCTCACTCATCCCCTCTCTCTCTCTCTCTCTCTCTCTCTCTCTCTCTCTCTCTCTCTCTCTATCTATCTCTCCCTCTTTCAGTACTACATAACTCTGTGTTGTATCTATTAAGATATATATTGACCTAAATCTGCAGGGTTTCAAAATATAATGACTAAAAATAATATTGTTTCCTAAAATTGATTTTAAAATAATAAGAATCAAAAAGTTCATGTCCTCTAAACCTGTAGTCTCATTACGGTTGTCTAATTTAAAACATCTTATTTTTTAATATTGTGAGGAAATGTAAGAATCACTTTTATCTCTGCGTTTTATTACTTGCACATGTGATGAGAATGGCAATCAATTGTTGAAAATTGTGTCAAATTAGGAAGAAATTTAAAATATTGCGATGATATTTTATATTTTCAATATTTTCGACCGGCCCTACTCGTTGCTCACTCATCTCCCTCTTTCTCTCTCTCTCTCTCTCTCTCTCTCTCTCTCTGTCCCTCTTCCAGTACTACATAGCTCTGTGTTGTCTCCATAACCAAGCGGGGAATCCTAACAGGATCATTAAGACATAAAACAGACTGATAAATGTTTCATAAGGACTGCCCGGTGCCAGCCTCAAAGGAGGACGGGCGGCACAGAGAGACGACACTCGCTGCCGCTCTTTCATATACAGTTTGGAATACAATTGGAATTTTAAATATATTGAAAAAAGCAATGCTAATTCCCACGACGGGTAATATTTACAAATTGAGTCTAAGAGAGAGAGGGGAAGGCAAGGATAAGAGAGGAATATATGAGGAGGGGGAAAAAGAAGAAGAAGGAGACAGAGAGAGAGAAAAAGAGAAAAAAAAGAGAGAGAGAGAGAGAGAGAGAGAAAAACCAAATGAGCTACTGAGGGGGAAATAAATTGGCCTTTTATATTGTTCAAGCGTGCACAAAAATACTAAGTCTACATTTATCCAAGATGTGTCAATCAGGCGCGCATGCAGACAATTAACGCCTTGAATGGAACTTTTATCGTTTAAGGACACCAGAGTCCTGACCTACTGTACTGAAATACAGCAGTCTAATGAACTCGCCTCACACACTGGGGCATCTTTTCACTTTTTTGATGACACCCGCAGCCTCCCCTTACGAAGAAAAAAAAAAAAAAGAGAAAGAGAGAGAGAGAAAGCGGAAAAAAAGAGAAAAATTAAAGAGAGGCTGATTTAAGCTGCAGAACGAACAAAAAAAGAAAGAAAAAAAGAAAGAAAAATAAAAAGAAAGGAAAAACAGGTTATAAAATAAATATGCACGAACACGCATTTAATATGTGTTGTTCAGTGCATTCATTTACAATCACGTATGAGGAAATGTTAAAATATACATAAATAATTGTTATATATTAAAATAATAATTGATTTTTGCCTAAATCAGCTTCTCATGATGCTGCATCAGGCCACCTGTGGTAACTAAAAAAAAACCTTGAATATAAACATAAAAGTTTATATGAGATCTATTGCTTTTTGCCTATTTAAAGACATATTATGGTTGATCATATTTATAGTAAAATGTCAATTATAGAAATCCAGAATTAAGATGATGATCAATCAAGTGTTTGTCTCCAGTTTTTAATCCAATAATGCGGAAATTGACGTGTAGACAGATTAGGGAATCAACAAGAAAATAAATGGGACTTTTTGACTTAAAATAAATGTGATAATGTGTATTTGTTGCTGGTGTTTGTTGTGAATATTGTATTATAATACTTTTCTACTTTTCTCAATAAAGCTTCTAAAACATATAAGCATTAAAGGTAGGCAAAGGGCTATCCACTGTCTTGTGTCTTAATTCTTCTTTTTTAGGATAATTGTTTATATCAAGAGTTTGTTTCAAGCTAATATTTTATTACAAATCAAAATAAAATGTGATTTAGGTAATTTAAATAGCTTTCCAGCTCTAGTCTACCTTCACTGAACTCATCTCCATGATTCAGGACTCGTCTTCTATCGGTACCTGATGAAGTTTTTTCAACATCTTTTAATATAAAAGTTGCTTTAATATTTCTTATTAATAAAGGTTAGAGGCTATAAGTATCACAGGGTTGTTTAGTCTTTTTATTATTGTGGTTTATTGATTTTTTTTGGTCTGTATTTTGGTCAGTTAAACAGCCGTTGAGGCTGTTTTATGTTTTTTATTTATTTATTTTAAATGCTGAATTATTTGATGAATGAGACCCATAGAAATGTGTGATGTGATGTGATGAATGGACCAATAGAAAATGACTTATATGAAGTTCTTTGACTTCAGTTGACGTCCACTGAAGTAGGGTTTTATCTTTTAAAACCCGTATTTTTGGACATGCCTCCTGCTAAAGTAAAAAAAAAAAAGAACTCCACCAGTGAAAATAGTTTAATTGCTGCTCTGTTTGTAGCTGTGCAGTTTGGCTTGTAAGCGCTGCATGGTTGCTAGGTTATCTGTTTGTGGCAGAGTAATACTGTACATGGAGAGCTTCGGTTACAGTGCATTACCGGCTGATAACGGTACTCATAGAACGCCTCCAAACCAATCACATTGCAGGGTCTGAACTAGCTGCAGTTTAATATATATATATATATATATATATATATATATATATATATATATATATATATATATATATATATATATATTGTAACAGTGCAGAGACTGTATGAAGCTATTAGTATAAAGCATGTTTCCAAAGACTCAAGGCCAAGAATTTTGAGCAAAATGAAGCCAAAGCGTCACGTTTTTTTTATATTGACTTTAATTAACACAGCAATTACATTGTAACAGTACGTTTGCATGTGTAATTACCCTCATTGTAATTGTGTAATTAGATGAATATCCATGCTTTATAACCTAAGGCATCCTCTGGCAAATCCAATTTCAATTTGTATGGAGCGAGTGTTTCTCCGGCACGTTGGAGAGCAGCGGTGAAGACCTAGGGATATGTGTCTAATCCGCTTCACGTTAAAAACCACATTCCCCTTAAAAATATTTAGACATGCAGGATTTCTGCACATGAGGAGAGGAAAGAGCCGGGACAGGTTTACAGCCTGGGGCTGGAGGGATCAGGACCAGACAAAAAGGGGCTAATGACGAAGGAGAGGCTGCATTTACTCTTCATTTACTTATTCATTACGGCGCAATAGCTGGTGAATTAAAACCTTGGAACTTTAATCTGTGGTTAGTTTTGCTTTTTTTCCCACTATAAAAAATATATATACACGTTTAATGGACATTACAGTAGAGTGGAATATAAACCTTGCTCTAATAACCTTCAATACAGTTAGACAAATTGTGAAGATTGATTTAATAAGGTTTTAGATAAAGTAAAGGACATTAACATGCCCATTTCTCATGTTATTAAATACATAATTCAGTCAGTTTGGTCAAATTTACCTTTTATATCCATGTAAAAATGTCGATTTAAGACTGGTATGTATATATGAACATAGTTTATACACTATATATTGTTTTTTTTCTAAAATGTGTGTCATAAATAAATAAAAAGAGTTTATCCTGATAGATTTATTTGATTTTTAAGGATTATTACTGTAATAATTTGCTATGGTTCAGAAATGAATACATTGTATAGGTTGATTACATTAGTTGTGATTGGCAACCTTCTAATTTACATTATTCGAAAAGCAAGGTTTTTAAAAAAAAAACTTTTTTCTGTACAATAAAAAAATATATAAATAAATATAAACAGCAACTTCACAGAGGAGAGAACAAAACCTTCTAAACTTTCAATGGAAGTCAATGTAAAAACAGTTTATATAAAATATATAAAACATATATAAATGTATTAAAATGATGAGTTTCTTGGATTTTACCAAATTGAAAACCTCTGGAATTTAATAATCAAGAGGAAGATGAATGATCACAAGCCATCAAACCACCAAACTGAACTGCTTGAACTTTTTTTTTTTTTTTGCACCAGGAGTAAAGCAGCATAAAGTTATCCAAAAGCAGTGTGTAAGACTGGGGGAGGAGAACATGATGCCAAGATGCATGAAAACTATTAAAACTGTGATTAAAAACCAGGGTTATTCCACCAAATATTACTGACTTCTGAACTCTTAAAACTTTACTTGAGGTCTGAAAGCTCTGTGGACTAATGTGGAATTTGGGAGAAATGTCCGTAGTTTATAGAATAAAACAAGAATGTTAATTTTACTCAAATATATACCTATAAATGGCAAAATCTTCATGGACGTTTTTTGGATAGAAAGCAGTAGAACAGGTGCGCGTTTCGCCTCATCAGAGATACCGAGCTCCTGGCTCACCCTAACCCCTCTGTCAATCAACCTCGGCCTAGCTTTCTGATAACACTGACCTCTCCCTTTCTCTTTTAACCTCTCCATTCTCCGGAACGGACAGAATGTGTTCAGAGCGCCGCCCTTTCACGGCCTCCCGAAGCCCTGCTTTACATAGTATTACATCAGGTTTCAATAGTGTCTGTTCTGCCATTCAGAGTAAGCCTCTGTTTAAGGCAATCTCTGTCTGTCTTTCTTTCGTTCGTTCTTTCTTTCTCTCTCTCTCTCTTTTCTTTTCTTTTCTTTCTTTCTCTCTTCTGTCTTCTGTGTGTCTGTCTCGCCCGTGCTGTCGCTCAAAGGCCCGGCATAATGAATGCAGAAACACTATCGGAAAAAAAAAAAAAGTGGAGCCCCCTTGTTTATAGAGCCCGATTCAGAGCGAAGAAGAATCCGAAATAACAATAGATCTCTTCCCCAGTCAAACCAATCTTATAACAGTAATAAGAAATAAAAGAGGGGATGGGGGGAGAAATGTAATAAAGGGAGAGATAGAGCAGACGTAAGAAAGAAAGAAGAAAAAAATAAAAGAGGTCTAGAGATTCCATTGAATGAGGAGCATATTTAAGGTTGATTATTGAGAGGGAGAGGAGAAAGGTCTTTAAAGGACGTTTCTCAGGCAACTCTCTCTCTGTCTCTCTCTCTCTCTCTGTCTCTCTCTCTCTCTTTCTCTCTCACTCTCTCTCTTTCACTCTCTCGCTCTCGCTCTCTAAACAAGTGTGCAGTGTTAAAGACAAAAGCGATTGTGTCGACCTTCTTTCACAGTTGAGATGTTATTGTTGATTACTGTAATTCAAGTTTAACTCAAAATTGCAGTGGGTAGGTGGTTTAGAGGTTGGCGGAGCTCGCGGCTCCAAGGCAGGCTGTAGATGAGGACGATGTGCATTAAAGAAGGGAATTAAAGACGAAGACGAACGAGGAGAAGAAGAAGAAGAAGAAGAAGAAGAAGTGGAGGGAACAAAAAAAAAAACACCAATAAAAAAAAAAAGAAAAAGAATCTACAGATGCGAGAGGAAGTGTGTAAGTGTGTGTTCTCGCGGGTTAAGAGTGAGAACGTGTGAGATATTAAAAGTAAAACAGAGGTATAACTTGCCACATCCTGTTGCATAATACACGTGCAAACACACACACACACACACACACACACACACACACATATAAGAACACTGCAGACAACACATGCAAGTGTGTACACAAGTACACACACTAATACACTACTTACACAGAGTAATGATAATGATAAATGTTCTTAATATTACTAATAATAGTTGAGACAGTAGAGAAAATTGCAGAACCACTTTTAAAAATAAAACTCCTTTATAACGGGTTTATAAATGGTTTATAAACAAGTCTATTGATGATACTTTAAAACCACTAATAAGCAGTTACAACAAATAGAAATAGAAAGGGAAACCGTTTTCTTTCCTTTGCCAAATACTGAACCCACATTATACTGGTAATATATATATATATATATATATATATATATATATATATATATATATATATATATATATATATGTTAACAACTTAACATACAGTACTGTGCAAACGTTTTAGGCACCTGTGGGAATTTCAGTAAAGAAAAAGCTTCTTATCTGTAAAGTAAGTGTTTATTAGCTCAGTAAAACACATAAATACAAACAGCAATTTTACAAAAAGCTAAAGTTTTCCTTAAAACAACATCTCCTAATCTCTCCTTCTCACCTGAGTTTAATAGAGTTATTTATTTCTAGTTCTCATCATATTAATCAACACCTGGTTTGGTAAATTACTGGTAAATGTGGTAAATCAGGTGAGCTGCTGACGGAACTGAACATGATATACACATGCTGGCTGAGGAGCATCCAGGAGAAATCTGGAATCTCTACACTGTGTTCTTCAGCAGTTATGTTTTACTGTATGTAGTATGTTTATTTGCATCTGTTCAAATCATATGTGGTGCTTATATGGTGCTTATGTGGTGCTATTAATGGTTTATAAACCCTTTATAAAGTGGCAGAGAAAATGCATATAGAAGAAAAAGCACAAAAAAACAAGCACTGTGTTTTTTTCACATTTCCTGTGGCTTTAAAATTTGATTGCAGACAGATAGCAGGAACCCAGTGTATTTTTATTACTTTAGTTGTGTCTGTTCAGTTTCTCATCTCTATTTTATTTGTTAGTATACTTTAATTATATTGTATATTTACACGACTGAAACACATTACAAAAAAAAAAAAAAAATTGGGCCGCAAAGCACTTATAGATTTCTAATGTGTGTGCAGCATGTGGTTTTGCATCACAGTGCTCATTGCTATCTTGCACCCCCTGAAAAACTCTATATTCATGGCAACAGAGCTTGTGAATATATCTATGCTGATGGGTGTGGTTGTCTGGAATATATATATATATATATATATATATATATATATGCCTCCTTCTAAATTATTATTTTTTTGAATATGTTATTAAAAGCGATATATATTATTCTCAATTTTTCTGGTAACAGTGTGAACCGTTTAACCTATAGACTTTACACACACAAAAAAAAAACAGCTACAGACATGCATGCACACACACACACACACCCCTACACACACACACACACACACGCAAGAAACAAAAAAAAAAGAAAAAATACTGTATGATTACTCTTCCCTCATAATAACTTGGTCACACTTGTACCCATTAATTAAAATCAGGCATTGCATGTAAACCGTGCAACTCTTAGCAGAACAGCACAGAAACTGTTCTGTTTTTTTTTTTTTTTCTTTCTCTCTTTTCTTCCTGTGGTTTACTCTTTACTTCACTGCGAAGTAAACTCTCAGTGCAGGTAGAGTGCAGTTAATAGAAAAAATAAAAAAAATAAATATAAATAAAAAAAGAGAACAAAACCCGGCCAGTGCGTCTAATGCTGCTGCACTTCCTCCCTCATCATGTGTTTCACCTGTAGCTCTGTTGTGGGTTATAGAATAAGTGTACGATTTCCGCTGCCAGCCTGAACCTGCCGCTACGCGTTTGTAGTTCTTATCGTTAGCGAATGCTAACAGCACTTCTTAGAGCGTGGCGAGATCAGTGCTCCCTCGCAACTACGCCCACTCGCCGGGCAGAGAGCCCTCAAGGTCAACTTTAAGAACACGGCCGTGATGGTGCTGCTGGTGGTGTATGTGTGTGTGTGTGGTGTGTGTACTGTATGTGTGTGTGTATGTGTATGTGTGTACTGTATGTGTGTGTGTGTGTGTGTGTGTGTGTGTGTTCATAACAGGGGGTGGTGAGGTGGAGGGGGTTGTTGGCATCATGCCCACAGCACAGCAGTCCCTCGCTGCCCTCTCCACCTAAGCTGGGCAGCAACATGGGGATTTCAGCTGGTGATCACACTCTACTTTAACACCAGCTCACCAGAAGGAGCAAGAAAAAAAAAGAGAAGAGAGAAGAGAGAGAAGAGAGAGAGAGACTGCAAGAGGGGCGAGATTTATTTTATGATCTGAATATATATATATATATATATATATATATATATATATATATATATATATATAATTATATAATAAATAAAAAAATAATATATATATAGAGAGAGAGCACTTAAAAATTATGTGTTTCTTTGATTTTACCCAACTAAAAAAACCTCTGGAATATAATCAAGCTGAACCACTTGAATTTTTGCACCAGGTGTAAAGGCATAAAAAGTTATCCAAAAGCAGTGTGCAAGACTGGTGGAGGAGGAGAACATGATGCCAAGAACATGCATGAAAACTGTGATAAAAAAACAGGGTTATTCCACCAAATATTGATTTCTGAACGCTTTATGAACTTTATGAATATGAACATGTTCTCTTTGCATTATTTGAAGTCTAAAATTTAGTCTGCAAATAAATGTTTTAAATGACAATATTTTAAATAATTAGCAAAATAAAATATAACATATATATATATATATATATATATATATATATATATATATATATATATATATATATATACTAAAAATGATGGTAGACTTGTCAGTCATGACAATGTCTGTTTGCCTGCCACGACTCAAGTTCACACACCAAAGACTCCATATCCCAGAATTCACCCACGTGCCAGATCACGTGATGCTTCAGCGTTCTGGCTCACCTAGCTACTGAGATTGCTCTCACCTGGTTTCCCCTGTATAAATACCCCATGTGTTCCCCTGTGTATTCTTTGCCCATTATTATATCTAGTTACCTAGCTCTTCTAGCCAGCATTTTTTTTTTCATTTTTTCCTATAAGTTTAGGCCTTTATTTAATTGATTTAATAAATTGTATATTTAGGATCCACAGCATCAGAATTCAAAAAACGTCACAGACACGCCCACGTGCCAAGCTGAGAGATCTAGCTAGTGAACACATACCATAAGAGGTATGCTACGTATTTTTAGAATCAATAGGTATTAGCATTTTTAATAGACTTATGTTTAAATATGATCAAATCTCCCATTGAAATGAATGGAAAAAAACATATATTCACATATGTTTGTTCATTTTTAATTTACTACATAATTTGAACCCAGAAACTGTCCCTTAACACTGTGCCTACATTTCTTAATAAACAAACCAATAGAAATGCTTCAAAATGACCTGAAATAAACTCTTTTTACATTCGCAGCTCTTCCCAGCACTATGTGCACTATTTCCTTCAGTCAACACGAATCCAGTTTACTAATGTATGCATTTATTTATTTATTTATTTTAAAACTCTGTGTACCTTAACGAAACAGACCTCGCCCGTGATAAAACGCGCATTAGCCGCGCGGACCGCGAAATAATAATTCTAATTGTTCTAAGAGGCCTTTTTACACCAGCCGGATCATTAAATATATATGACGTCTGCATCAAAACATCACTCATCCTCTGGTGTTTACGCTTTCCCAATTTATAGCCTTAGATTTCACAAGAGTTGATAAAATGCCACCAGCTAAATCTCGCAGATGATTCAAAGTACTTGTAAAAGAGATGCAAAAGAAATAAAACTTCCTGCATTAAAATTCAGAAGATAATTACTTCCGTGACATACACCAACCCCACACATACCCCCCCCACACACACACCCCTCCCTCCTCTCTGTTGAGATGTGTTTAGGTTTAAGCGTCTCTCTCTCTATAAAGAGAATAGGTTTTATCTTCCTCTCATTTTCATTAATTCCTAATTGGGGTGGGGGGTTGTCTGTTATTATTCCTTAGATTAAAATAAACATAGCCCACTGCATGTTCAAACCCATCTCACTACACGAGGGTGATAAGGACTGGGAATAAATAAACAATTTCTTCTGTACTGTAGAAATTAAGTTGCTTAGAGCCTTAAGCTAAGCCACAGCTTTTTTTTTCTTTTTTTTTCTTCTTCTTCTTCTTCTTCTTTTTTTTCCCCCTTTCCTCCTCTCGACGACTTAAAAGCATATTTTACCCCGGCAAATGAAGTTCACATTTTTTGACCTGCTTTATATGTATATCTTTAATTAGTGTCTTGTTTAGCTTAAACCAACTGATTATCACGTAGTCGTGACCTAATTAACGGACGGGCTGCTTAGCGGTGGTGTTCCACCCCGAGGAGCGAGAAAGTTACCTTTAAAACTTCTGTAATCATTAGCTGCAGCTTCTCTTAATCCCACTAAACACACTCTTTATCTCTAAAAGCTCCGTGTCCCTCAGCTGTGGTGGGTTCACTGCCGCACTGTCGTACATTCTTTCGGCTGTGTTTTAATCGCTTGTAATAATGGGCGCTGTCCGTGAAGCTCCTTCATGGAGCTGGCGCTCCGCTGGGGACAGAGGCCTGCCGAAGTTTAAGGGACGCTCGCGGCTTCGGATGGGCTTTCGGACGCTAATTTGTGTGTTTAGCGAGTGCGTCTGGTCTACGGTAAAAGCAGGGTAAATAATAGAGAGCTCTTTGAAGGTGTCCGATGGGTATTTGAACCGAGGCGTTAAGTATCCGAGGTATGCGGGGAATGTGGAGCTGGGATTTGTGGCGGCTTTGGGCGAGCACGTTTGACCAAGCACGGTTGATCACCTTAGTCCAACACACACACACTTACAGTACATCTGGCACTTTTCCAGAGCAAGGTACCTCGACACGACTCGACTCTACACTAAGTGACTCTACTCACTTTTTTTATTACCTGGCCCCTGGTTTGATTTTGAGTGCCACAGTCGTGCCAATCGTGAAAATGTAGGTGGTTACATCACTGGTTAAAACACTGTATTTCTAGTTGCAAAGGAAACTTCTGGAGAGGCCAATGAGTCCTTTGGAAGGTTTACACTGAAACCTTGCAGAATTTTAGTTCTTTGAGAGTCAAGTCAAGTCAAGAACTGATGCATAGCTTTTACACGTGGCTAGTCAACAAATACGTGACCTGTAATGACCTTTTGATTGGCTGTATATATGTAGTAGCATGCTGGAAACTTGCAGACTGGTCTCAAGAGGAGTTAGTACCGTATTTTTTGGATTATAAGGCGCACTATCAATGATCATCTATTTTATAAGGCGCGTTAAACAACACTAGTAAGGATGCCTACATGGAAGTGAGCAAGGGTGTCGCCATGTTTCCCTTATTTCGTTTAAAGTCAACTGAGCACTGGATGTTAATCTACACAGATTTCTCTCCTGAAAACCATTTATTTTGTTGAGTAAAACACCTCTGTTTATTTCCAGTAAATGTAGATTTCCAATATTTTCTCTGAGGTAAATATCACCTGATATCGCTAGAATGAGGAACCCTTAGTTTTCCGGTAATCCAGTAATCAGCTAGAGGTCCATTCTATATAGTTTGTTTTACCATGACAAGCAAACAGACTACAGTTGTAGGGAAGCCACCATAAAGTCAATTAAAAAGTGCCAATTATATATGCTCAGCCATTTAGGTTTATTTGGCTATCAAAACTGCTAACTATCTAGATGGCTGTGCATTATAGAAAAAGAGGCCTTACCTGAGGACGGTGACGAGGGGTGGGGGCTGTCATCTTGCACGCTGCCCGTCTGGGAGTGGCCTCCTCCGGCTCCACTCTCCTCGGTCACATTGGAAGAGCCTGGGGTGGTGGAACGGCTGATGGACTGCGATTCAGGGTCGCTGGCAGAGCCACGCCTCTCATCAAGACCGTGCTGAAGGCCCTCGTCCGGGCGGCGGTCCTTGTTGTGCACCCGAGAGTGGACCACCATCTGGTGGTAGGTTCGGAATACTCTGCCACAGTCAGGGCACTCGCTGGGCTTCTCTTTCAGGCCAACCAGGCTGTACTCGAGCCCTTGGCTGATGCCCAGGCCACCATGGTGAGGCAGGAACTCGCGGTGACCATCAAAGCCTCCAGCTTCTTCCTTCATGGGCATGATGCCTCCGCTGGGTCTTAAGCCGTGGAGGGCATCGGGGTGTTGCTTCTGCTTCAGGCCGTCGCTGGAATCGAGGGTAGAGTGCTCATGCTTGTCTTTCCCAAAGGGCACCATCCCAGCAGCAGTGGCCATCTCCTCCTCCTGCCCGGGGGCTCCATGGTGCTGATCTTTCGGCATAAAGGAGCGTTCCATTGCCATGCTCCGTGCCATGATCTGCCAGGCCTGGTAACTATTTAGCGGGTCCATTTCTGCCACTTTTGCGGCAGCCTGCAAGCGCTCCATGCAGCTAGACTTCAGCGGGGGCACCAGGTTCAGGCAACCCAACAGAGAGCGCTTCTCATTCTCCCCCAGGCCATGGCTCATGCCGGCCATTGGGCCCAAGAGCTTTCCAAGCATTTCTTTCTCCTTCATTGCTATGCCAGCCTTGGCCAGCATCTGGTGTTGCTGTTCGGCCAGGCCCTGCTTGTCAGGAGCGAGGAAGCCACCTTGCAGACATGAGATGTAGCGTGAGTACAGGTTGGCATGGGCTTCTTGTGCTAAGCTGCTCATGCTGTTCACAGAGGGCCCATCTTGGTCAGCTCCACCTCCAACCGGAGGCTTGCTCTTAATAGCTAGCTTGTTTAGATGTACTTTCATGTGATTTTTCAGGAACCACGGCTCCTTGAAGCGGCGTCCACAGATCTGGCAGCAGTGCTCGAACGAATCCTTGTGCTTGCGCATGTGACCCTTCAAGAACCAAGCCTGGCTGAAGACCTGGCCACAGACATCGCAGCGGAACTCGTTGGCAGGCTTCTCTGCGCCGCCAACTCCTGTGCCCTGCCCTTGGGCTGACTCGGCAGTAATGTGGGCCTTCTCCACGTGGCTGATGAGGTCCTCCTCCTGGGACGCCGCAAACTCGCACAGAGTGCACTTGTAGGGCTTGTGGAGAATGCGAATGTGACGATCCAACTCTTCACGCTTCTTGAACTTGCCTTTGCAGAAGGTGCAGCGAAAGCCTGTGGCTGGGTTAAGAGCCTGTTCATCTTGCTGGTTGGTGCCAGTGGGCTTGGGCGAGGCAGAGGGTTGTGCGAGTCCTTCTGGTGTGCCTCCCAGAGTTGTAGGAGTGAGGATGCCACAAGCAGAGCCGGGCTGCTGCTGGTTGTGGGTCTGCAAGCTCAGGTGGGGTGGAAGAGATTGTGGAGGCTGCAGCAAGCTGTTTCTCATTTGCTTGTCGCGCAGGATGGCGCGCTCTTCAAGCTCATGGAGGAGTCTGTTTTCCTCGCGTACGCGACCGCGACCTTTGCCCAGGCTTCCCAACTTGTGGGTGCGAAGGTGGATCTTCAGGTTGCCCTTCTGGGCCGCTCGGTGGTCACAATAGGGGCATTTGAAGGGCTTCTCTCCAGTGTGGGTGCGCATGTGCAAGGAAAGGATGCTGTTGAAACGGAATCTCTTGCCGCAGAGAGGGCAGGGGTACTTGCGGTTCTTGCGGGCGTCGTCCTCTATGTCGTTCATCTGAGACATGATTCCCAGGTTCTGCCCGTTGAGGAACTGCTGCAGGTCAACACGCCCATTGAGACCACCTAGGGCGGCACCTGCATCCATGTTACGGTTGAGCTGATTGGCTAACAGAGCCATTTGGCTGCTGATCGGCTGGCTTGCCAGAGCGGCGTGGGTTTTCTCATCCAGTGGGGTCGCTGCCTTTTCTTCTGGGATTTGCTGGCGGCTCTGTAGGTCGGGGAAGGCGTGGCCAAGCTGAGCGGTCAACTGATGCAGCTTCTGACTGATTGGGTAGCGCCCATTAAGCACGGCACTGCTGATATGGGTGTCGGTGTCCGGAACTGCTGAGGACACACCAAGGCACAAACTAGAGTCTTCCATCCTGCAACATAAATAAAAAAGAAAGAAAAGAAAGACATGAAGAGATTAGATGAAGTCAGAACACGCCTTGCACCACCATTGTTTGACAGCGATCAACAACAAACACTGAATAATAGAAAGGGCTGGAAAGGGCTGGAACTGGAAATGTAAACTGAGACATAGGACATTAAGAACGTTTTAACAATATATGTATCATTTTAAGAAAAAAATATACAAAAAAACTTCCACGTTGCTTCAGTTACTCACAAGAAAGCTCTTGTGTTTTTTTTTTTTTGTGTAATCTCTCCATTGTCTGGGAACGTTTAGGCGTGAATGCCCTTTCTTAGCGCACTTTCTCAAGTTTCACGGGGAGAAATAAAGGCACTTCCACTTAAAGAACATTTCGGCATCTTGGGTGTTGCGCTGAAGGTCATGTTTCCCGAGCAAACAATGTCACAAAACTGGCTTTATTAAGGTTTTAGCACAAGCGCGAGCCCATTTCCTTGATTACTAAAGGGGGTGTAAGTGTGAAAAGGCTCTTATTCTGTTGCTAATATGCAATCTTATTGCGAATATTATATCAGCTTATGTGACAAAGGTTATTGCATGTTAAGAAAAGCTAATTCTCCTCACACTCGAAACACACATTGCTTTGGTGTGTTTTTCGTGTGCAGTCTGTCTGCGAGCGCCGGCACTGTGTGTAGGAAGGGGAGGGGGGGGGGGGGTGAACGGTTATTAACGATGACTACTGCAGCTAGAGTGACGAGTGTGCGAAGAAGAAGAAGAAGAAGAGAGAGAGAGAAAAAAAAAGTGAGTTTATCTCCCTCTGGTTTATGAAGTACTACATGTACTCTCACACTTGGGGGAAAAGCTGTAACTCTCAGAACTTTCTCTCAAACAGTAACACAATTTTGGAGGCAATAATTACCCAGTAAACACGGCAAGGCGCCGCATAATTAAGCTACTTGGGCCCATCCTATCAGAATTCCTCCAATTACACGCCTTAATGAAACAGAGCAGTGGCATTGTCAGGAAGCCGTCGCAATACTACAATTATGATATTAACAATAGCACTTAAAACCAAGGGGTTACTCCAGTAAACACACACTCTTATCTCACTGCTGCGACACTTGTCTTGGCGTAATTTTTCATTAAGAGGCACATTACGTTTGATGCGAATCACTTTGCTCTCGCCTCCTCTTCCCTTCTCTCTTTTCTCTCTCTCTCTTTTCTCTTTTTTCTTCCGTCCTCTCCCTCCTCTCTCGCTCTCATATGGCTTCCGATGAGGAGAAAACAACAGTTGGCGTTATTGAAAGGGTTCCCAATGTATCAGAGGCTTCCCAGGCATTTAAAATGGCCACAGAGCAGCCCAGTGCACCGTCAGGATGAAATGAATACACAAGCAGAGTCTGTTGTTATCTGGCGTGGCCGTGCTAATTTAGGATGCTGCGCACTGTGTCTTAAGGAGGGATAATGGTGTTGCCACGTTCCCCTGTGACCGACAGGGTCAAGCTTCAGAAACAATAAAGTGAGTTTTGCTTTGGTCAACAAAATATCGTATAATGTCTCATTAAGCTGATTAGTATGCTGCCTGGTAACAGTGGCCATGCGCTGCTATAACACATGATTATAATTATAACCAAAAAAAAAAAAAAAGATCCTTTCAGGGCTAGTCGCTAAGTATTAACGTGAGGTGGCTCCGCTTTCAAAAGACAGACGTCGGAAAACAATCGCCTGAGCGGATTTTTCCTTTTTTTTTCTTTTCTTTTCCTTTCTTTTCTTTTTTTTCTTTTTTTTTTCTGGACGTGCTAAAAAAGTGCAAAAAAGTGCAAAAAAAAGTGAGGGATATCTCTGTCTGTGTTGCATCCATGCCCTCCTTCCTCGTCCCTTCCTTGTCCCTTCCCTTTTCCATTTCACATTTCATTCTCAAATCCTCAAACACACACACACACACTAATACACACCCCCACACACACATACATACACATGCCTAGGGGGGGAAACAAAAGTGTGCTAGGGCAGGGAAGCCGTACCTTCTGGTCATTAATAAACCCTTTAAATGGTGCCGATTGACCCAGTTTACCCCACAGGAGAGCGGCTACCTAATGATTCAGCATCTGCAGGCTACAGGCTGCTGACACACTCCGTCCTCCTCTGCAGGAGGAGAGGAAGAAGCTTTGGTGGGGGGGGGGCACCTTTTTTTGTGGAGGTGGCGTAACCGTAGGGTCTTGTGCGGTGACGTTCGGTGTAATTACAGGTGTGGATACGGGGGAACGCATACAAAAATAAAGTGCCGAAATCACACGGACAAGGAATCACAGAGCCGAGATCCAAGATCATGCTGTCTGCCATCAGCAGCCAGAGTCAGAGAGAGCACTATTGGCCATGATTACTCCATTGGGTGGGTACAGTAGGCATGGTCAGCACAGGCATCTGTTAGCTCATAATATATATATCAGAGCTGGAGATTCGGCACTTTCCTCTAAATGCACTGAATGCACTGTTTGTAAAGTCTTTTTTGCCTTTTACCTCATAGTTTTGTAGGGCATTACTAGTAATAATTGGAGTCCTAGAAAAAAAAAAATAAGATTTTTTTTTCATTAAAATGTTCAACAAAATAATGCAATATAATAGCATCATTTTGCTATGCATTATGCTAATATATTTAATAGTATCTTTCTAAGAATTTGCTTTTTAAGAATCTTAAAAAATACCATGGTAAATATAAAAAAATGTATATAAACTTCAGATTAAGTTTTTTTTTTTTTTTTTTTTTTTTAAGAAGATATGCCCATGTCTCATGAGACGCTCTGTAAAAATGTTTCTAAAATTACATTTCTCGTCTTCTTCTTCTTCTTCTTATTATTATTATTATTATTATTATTACAATGTAATTGTTATACATGTTAATCAAATTGTCATTGCAAATTGTACAAATCTCATAAAAAAAGGTAAATATCTAAAAACATGTATAAACTTCGGATTAAGTTGTTTTTTTAGAAGATATGCCCATGTTCTTTTAGGAGCTCTGTAAAATGACATTCTTCTTCTTCTTCTTTTTTTTAGTATAATTGTCTATTAGTGTCTTTCTAAGAATTTTCTTTCTAAGAGTCTTCTTAAACTTGTTTTTAAGTAAAAAAAGCCCCTTTTTAACTCTTGTCCTGCTCTTATGACAATGTAATTATTATTATAAAAATGTATATAAACTTCGAATTAAGTTGTTTTTTATAAAATATTTTTCTTTAAAACAGTTGGTGAACAAGGCCCAATGTTCATAACTGTTAATTCATCCGTGAATTATGTTTGTGTTTCTCGTTGGGCTGCGTTTCGCTGAATCTGGAATTTGTAGGGAATTGCTTAGCGATGTAGATATGCCTACACAGATATGCCTGAGTGTGTTTCAGGCCATAACCAGTCATTAAATCCATAATACACCTACAGAGCATTGTTCCGTCCAGACGCAGACCGTGGTCTGATGCTCTTTTTCTGCTTTTTTTTTCTTCTTTTTTCTTTAAGTTCTTTAGAGATGTAGCTTGGCACAAAGCGCAGTAGCATTCAGTAGCAGCCCACAACCAGCAGATACTGGGGTCCTGAGAGTGACCACAGTGTTTGGTTTTGTTCGTGTTGGAGTGATAAAAGTGCAGAACCCAACACGGCGTAGGAAGAGTGAATAGCTGCTGAACAGAGCCCTTATTAAAGCTCTTAAAGTCACAGTGTCAGCAAATATGCATTCCACACCCACTGACCTGTGCAGCGCTGCTCAGGGTTTATTATGTGTGTGTGACTGTGGAGTGCTGTGTTTGTGTATGAATATATGTATAATTGTATAATTGTATAAATGTATAAATGTATTAATGTCTATGAATATATATGTCTTGCCATATATGTCAGAGGAGACTAAACGCATTGTTAACATAATACATTTACTAACATCTATATGAAGCCCCTAAAGGGACATTTTTGAGGCATAAGTTTGAGGGTTAAAAAGTGGTAAGCACCATATACTACAGTACGCAATAAGTAAGATCTGGGTCTGATTACATAGTATCTAGTGCCCACCACATAGTACATAGTGCTCACCACTTTGTATGTGGTAATCAACACATACTTTATACATACTATATCTGGTAAAAAAAATAAAATAAAAAAATCACTGAGTACTGTATCTGGTACTTTCTACAGAGCATATGGTCCACAGCACTTACTGTAGTATCTGGTGCTCACCACATAGTATCTGGTACTCACTACGTTGTATATGGTGCACAGAATGTACTGTAGTATATGGTGTTCACCACATAGTATCTGGTACTCACTACTTTGTACATGGTGCACAGAATGTACTGTAGTATATGGTGCTCATCACTTAGTATCTGGTATTCACTATATACAATCTGATGCACATAACTTACAGTAGTATTTGGTGCCTATCACTTACTATCTGGTGATTACCACTTACTTTATGCTGTTCCCTGCACAGTATCTGGTGCTCACCACTTAGTACAGCAGCACAGTATAGTGTGTGATGGTCATCACTCAGTATCATGTTCTCTTACTTAGTATCTGGTGTTCACCACCACTTAGTATCTGGTGTTCACCGCCACTTAGTATCTGGTGTTCACCGCCACTTAGTATCTGGTGTTCACCACCACTTAGTATCTGGTGTTCACCACCACTTAGTATCTGGTGCTCACCACCACATAGTATATGATGCTCAACACATAGTATCTGGTGCTCACCATTTAGTACAGCAGCACAGTATAGTGTGTGATGATCATTACTTAGTATCATGTTCTCCCACTTGGCATCTAGTGCTTAACACTTACTCTCTACTTACTCTCTTTTGCTCACTACATAGTATTTGGTGCTCACCACTTACTACCTGGTGCCTACCACTTTTCTTTTTAGCTTAAAACATATACTTTATATACCACATGTCACATCAGGGGAAACAGAATAAGGTGCTCACCACTTTTTTACCTTAATAAAACACGGTATGTCCCCTCAGAGGCTCCGTAGAATGATGCCTAATCGTTTAATCAATGGAAAATCAATAGAAAATCAATAGAAAATGGGGAAATACAGGAAACAGAGCAGCTGTTTTAGTAAAAAGCCAAAAACCGGCAGGAATGCTGGCCCGAGACGTCGCTTCAGACCTTCAGGCCTTACGACTTTGAACTTTCCTCAGCGAGGGAGCTGACCACATATTATCTGCTCAACACATAGTATCTGGTTCTCACCACTTAGTACAGCAGCCCAGTATAGTGTGTGATGATCACCACTTAAAACTGCACTCTCCCACTTGGTATCTGGTGCTCACTACTTATTGCAGCAGTACAGTATGGTGTGTGATGATCACCGCTTAGCATCACATGTTCACAGTTAGTTTCTGGTGCTCACCACTTGGTATCTGGTGCCCACCATTTACTCTCTGGTGTTCATTCCTTAGTATCTGGTGTTGAACACTTTTCTATTTACTTTCTAATTACTTATTAGTATCTGGTGCTTACTCTTTACTCTCCATTGCTCACTACATAGTATCTGGTGCTCACCACTTACTGACCTGGCTACTCGTTGCCTACCACTTTTCTTTTTAGCTTAAAACATACACTGTATATACCACAGGTCGCATCAAGAGAAATGTAATACAGCAAGCATCACGTAGTTTCTGGGGAGCACCACTTCTTTCTTTACCTTAATAAAATACGGTATGTCCCCTCAGGGGCTCCGTAGAACGATGCCTAATCGTTTAATCAATGGAAAATCAATGGAAAATGGGGAAATACAGGAAACAGAGCAGCCGTTTTAGTAAAAAGCCAGAAACCGGCAGGAACGCTGGCCCGAGACGCCGCTTCAGACCTTCAGGCCTTACGACTTTGAACTTTCCTCAGAGAGGGAGCTGTTAAAACGGCTGGTACGTGCCAACCCGACGACTTCCTTCTTTCGCGGTCCCTGCGGATATCAGACGAAGGCCCTTTTGAAAGTGGCTGGCATGGCACGCCGCCTCGCCTCGCCTCTCCTCGCCTCTCCTCGCCTCTCCTCGCCTCTCGCAATAGAAATCTATGATTTAAGCAAGGCCTGATGAGCTGTTGCTCATTTGGAGAGATAGCAGCTTGCCCTTTTCTTCAATTTGATTTCCTGCTTTATCTTTACCATATAACAAAGGCAGATAGACAAAGGAACAATGTGGAATGAACTGACGAATCCAGTTTGTTTTTGAACGTACCCTCGCTGACGAGTGTATGCAAATGAAGTGCATTAATATGCTTTCCTTGCTCCCGAGTCATTCCATCTCTCTCTTTCTTTCTTTCTTTCTTTTTACTGATTAAAAAAAAGGACATTTCATATGGTTAAAGATGTGACACAGACTTGCGGCATGAAGACATAACACTGGGGTGCATCACCCTTATACAAAACTCAATTCAGGGTTACTCGTTATTCCATATATAACATATTAGCTTTTAATGTCTTCTAAAAGGGCACTGAAAAAAAAAAAAAAAAAAAAACTAAATAAAATAAATAAATAAATAAAAAGACACTGGGAATCCTCAGTGTGAGCAGCATCACTCACTATGGCACGATTATCTGCAACATGCATATTTTCCACACTATAATCAGCAAAAGCCGTATGCCAAAGAGCCTTATCTCTAAAGAAACAAAGTAATTAAAATCTAAATATTCCTTCTCTTAAATTCTGCCATACTGTCATGGTTAATACATATCTGATAATGGACCCGAGCCCCAATTTTGCAGTGAGACACTAAAGCGCAGTCTGGGACGATTCATTTTTTAAAATTTATTATTATTATATTTTTTTAAATGACAAAACATAAATTAATAAATTAAATCGTAATTTAAAGCTATATTATTATTATTAACAGTGTGGTGTCTGTGTGGGTGTGCATTGCATTGCACTGCATTTACTTATTTATCTATGTTTGTCCTTTTTTTCTGCACTTAATTACACTTCAATTCACTCTTCATGCGTAATGCTCCACTCATTTACCAATAAAAAAAAAATAAATAAATAAATAAAAATACAAAGCAATAAAAATTTCAGGTCAAATCAAAGCATATCTAAGCTTATGTTACAGCTTTTATGGCCTAGATGTGCCAAGCTAAAACAGGATTCGTTGTAATGTATGAGTAAGATACAGAGGAAAAAAAGAAGGTCTGTAAAACCTCAAATAAGGCAAAGAAAACTAGTCCATATTCATTTAGAAACAACAGTAGTTGTGTTTTAACTCTGAAGAGTTCAGAAATCAATAATTGGTGAAATAACCCTGGTTTGATTTTAATCACTGTTTTTTTTCATGCATCTTGGCATCATGTTCTCCTCCACCAGTCTTACACACTGCTTTTTTTTATAACTTTATGCCTTTACTAATGGTGCATAAATTCAATTCAAACAGTTCCTCTTGATTACTTTTTTAAAACACTGAAAAGAATGGAAATAAACATAATGAACTAAAACAGAGGCCTATAGCACTGCAGAAAGATACAGGAAATACAGTTATAAGCAACAAAAACATTAGTAATAAAATAAAAAAAATAGAAAAAATAGAAAAAACAGCAAGGCTTATAATACTTAAAAGGATGCATCACTCACTATCACATTATATACAAGCAGGATATAGAACAAAATTGGAAAAAATCAGGAAAAAAAAACTGTAAAAAAAAACAGTATCATATTGAATATTTTATGTGAAAAATAAAGAAGTAAAAATCAAGACCAATCTCTTTCAATTTATCTATGCTCTATCAAGCATTTTGTATAATATACAGTAAATATATAATATAACGTTCCATATAAGGTTCCATGTTCTAGGTTCTAGACCCCATAGCTCGACCCTGGACTCCAGAATTGGCTAGCTGCATCTCTGAAGCCAAAACTATGCTTAGTTCTCTTGTATGAGTACGATATGGGGGGAAAAATTTAAATAATCAACAAATCTTAAAAAATCAATACAAAAATAAACTGGAAAAACAAAGCCTATAATATTCAAAGAGAAGCAACACTCAATATAAATATCTGATATGAGCAGGATACAGACAAAAAATGAAAATAATTAAAAAATCTATAAACCTTTAACCAGAAAAGCCTATAATACTCAATGTGAGAAGCATCAGTCACTATGGCATGCATATTTTCTACAGTATAATATGATATAAATCATTGTAATAATTTCTATTGTAGCTACTGGATCATCTACATGGACAAATGCCATTGAGTTGTTGCCCCCACCACCAGCACTAGCAGAAGCACCTCCTAGGCCCGACAGTAGATACAACAGCGGAAGCGGTTCCTTGTTCTAGGTTCTAGACCCCCTAGCTAGACCCAGGACTCCAGCATTGGCTGGCGACATCTCTGAAAACAGTATGAGTAAGATACGGTGGAAAAAAATGAAAAAGAGATGCATCACTCAGTATCAATATCTTATATGAGCAGGATATGGGGAAAAAAATGGAAAAAAAGTGAAAAATAAAGACAGACAATTCTATAATACTCAATGCAAGAAGCATCACTCATCATGGCATGATTACCTACATCTTGCACATGCATATTTTTATTTTAAATATAATATAAATATATAATATAAGGCAAATCATCAAGTACAAGTATCTATCTATCTGTATCTACTGTGCATGTCCTTTTTTTTTCTATAAACGCTACTGGCTCATCTACATTTACGAATGCCATTAAGAGGTTGACCCCACCACCACCAACACCACCAGTAAAAGCCGTAGCACCACCTATGCCTGATGGTAGATACAACGGCGGAAGCGGTTCCTGGTTCTAGGTTCAAGATGCCCTAGCTAGATCCCAGACCTGGGACTCCAGCATTAGCTGGCGACATCTCTAAAGCCAAAACTACACTTAGTTCTCTTGTTTTAAGAAGATACAGGGTCAAAAACAAGACCTATGATATTCAAAAAGACGTATCAATCAATATCAATATCTTATACGAGCACCTCGTATTACCTACATCTTGCACATACAATTTTTTTTCTTAAGTATAATATGAATATATAATATTATAAAGCAAATCACGTACATGTATCTATCTGTATATATATAAATATATGTATAAATATATATTTTTTCTATTACAGCAACTGGCTCACCTATATGGGCGAATGCCATTGAGTTGTTGCCCCCCCCAACACCAGCAGCAGCCGCAGCACCATCTAGGCCCGACAGTAAATACAACGGCAGAAGTTCTAGGTTCTAGACCCCCAGATCCCCGTGCTAGACTCCAGTATTAGCTGGCGAAATCTCTGAAGACAAAACTATGCTTAGTTCTCTTGTATTAAGAAGATACAGATGATAGATGATACAGATGATATTCAAAAAGACGTATCAATCAATATCAATATCTTATACGAGCATATACAGGCAAAAAATAGAAATAAATGAAAAATAAACAGAGAAAAAAACCTATAATACTCAAAGTAAGAAGCATCACTCACTATGGCACGATTACCTACATCTTGCACATGCATATATATATATATTTTTTTTTTAAGTATAATATGAATATTTTATCAAAAGCAAAGCAAATCTATCCTGTATCTACTGTGCATATAGATATACAAGTTCATGATTTTTTTTTTCTTTCTACTGTAGCTACTGGCTCACCTTTATGGACGAATGCCATTGAGTGGTTGCCCCCCACCACCACTCCCACCACCACCAGCAGCAGCACCAGCACACCCACCACCACCACCAGCGGAAGAAGCTGTTCCTCTAGCTGTTCTAGACCCTCTGACTCACTGGACCCAGACTCCTGGTGAAGCCGGCGGCGCCTCTGAAGCCTCTACCTCCAGACACTTCCTCACATAGTGCACTCTACCTACCCCACATAGTGTAAGAGCAGCCGCATGCTCTAATTAACGCTAGCTGTGTCACTGAGCCTCAAGAAAGCCACCGAGACTTCCTCTGTTGTTGCGTTCTCACACGGGAGCCATGTGGCATGCATCTCTACAGTCTGTGGTTAATACGCAAGCCTTTCAAGCAACACGGCAAAACAACCGGATTCATGTCTTTCTTATCTTTGCTTAACTTTCTATCTCTTGCACTGCAAAAACAGTGTCTGCAGCCCTTTCTCACCTTCATTAGAAGCTAAAGAAACACCGAGAAGTGCTGCGGTGCAGTGTATTTACAGTAGTGCAGCAGGCCCGCTTTCTGCCGGGTAAAACCGTGGATAAGGCTGCAACTCCAGTAACTGCTAGCAGATGCGTTTAATGTGCCTAGACTTACTTATATAATATCATTGTCCTTTGAGTATTATGCACGGCAGATGCCGTTTGTTTCGAGATTGTTTGCGTTTAAGAGCTTCCAAGGGCAAAGTTAGAGAACGCCAGCTCCGTGCCACTCAAAACAAAGGCCTCGTAACACCTTTCTGCTGACTGCTGGCTCCGCTGCGCTTAGCTAAGAGGCTGTGACAGCGACAATATCTAATCTGATCATGGCTTCTGATAGGATCTGCAGTAAGCATTTACAAAAGATGTGAGAATTACATTGCTTTGTCTCACAAGGTGAAGAAGCGCCACCCTAAACTCTTAAACTTACTCACTTAATGGCCAACCTTCAACACTACACAAAAATATACAGAAGTACAGTCGATTCATGGTGTTGTAGGTCAACCAATCAAAATCAAGAGTCAATTATTCATTGTATTTTTAGTTTTCTATAATTCCAAGTTTCGTAAAATCAAGCATTTTATAAAGCGTTTGTCTAAAGCAACATTGTCTACAAGATTTCACATTCCTAAGATCAGGATTGATTGATTGGATGATTACCACCTTTACCTTATTCCTCAACTCATTCCCTAACTCATTCCCAAACTTTTTCCCCTACTCATTTTTCAGCTCATCTTCCAACTCATCCTCCAACTCATTCCTCAACTCATTCCTCAGCTCATTCTCTAACTTGTCCCCAACTTATCCATCAACTCATCCTTCAACTCTTCCTCCAACTCATCCTCTAACGCATCCTTCAATTCATTCTTCAACTCATCTCCTAACTCATCCTTAAACCCATTCCCCAACTCAACCTTCAACTCAGTTCCAAATTCATTAACCAAGTCATTCTTTAACTCATTCCCCAACTCATCCTCCAACTCTTCCTTTAGCTCATTCCCAAATCATTTTTAAATTCATTCCCCAACTCATCCCCCAATTCATCCACCCCTTCATCCTTTAACTTATCCTTTTACTCATTCCCCAACTCATCCCATTCCAAAGTATTGGGAAAAGTATTGGAAACCATCGTCCCAGTGAACACATAATACCTGGAAATATTGAAAATGGTGCCAATAGGTTCAATTTAAGAGTTAGTTTGGTCTAACATTATAATAAGTGTCTATAATAAATGTAATTAAATGTAATTATTCTCCATGTTGTTTTCTTTCTTTAAAATTATTTTTCTGGATCTTTATCTTTATTTTTTTTATCTTTCATTCCAACTTGTAATAATTCTTGCAATCTTAACAGAATTATTATTTGAGTGATGCTGCATATTGTCTTTTTAATGTCTTTAGCTTGCTTATTTTCCTCTGTTGTTCTTATTAATGGTAATTTCAATCTCTAGAGTACAAAGAAAATCCGTGTAAACAATATGTACTTAATGTAATGTCAAAATGAAAAAAAGATAGCTTGATAACCTCTCGACAGTTAATAGTCAAGCTTTGTATGATTTGTGTGCATTTGCACATCTGTGTTGACAATGACTGCAACTTAAAGTAGCTAAAAGCATTAATTTATACTTACTTAAACAAAAAACAAAGATTTTTCAGATTTTTCAGAATTTTTGAATTTGCTGCATTTCTTAGCAGTACATTTGCATACTTTTACATCAAATTAACATATTTACGTTCCATTATTCGTAGCGTATGGGAATAACTGATTACTGTAAACAAGATTCAAAGACAAAATAATAAGGATAGTGCCAGTCAGCTGCTTTGTTATGTTTGCTATGTTTGGATTCTATAGATCAAAAATGCATTGACTAATTACTGTGCGGCGCGTCATTAATGAATTATGAAGGAGGTCATTGTTATTAATAAATCAATCATTATTTACTCTGAGAGCATAAAGTCAGCCATAGTTCCACCAGATCATTAACCACTAAAAATGAAAAAGAAAAAAGAAAGGAGCCGCAGTGCACGGACGAACGCGGTTGCCATATGTTGCATATTTAACCTTTTGTGGCATGGTGGTCACTGTTTCACTAGTTTTTTTATGTTCATTTTTCCTCTTTTCTCAGTTTGCAATTGTGTTCTGATAGTTTTCTAGGAACATTCCTTTTCTAGGAATGTAGCACACATGAACTGTGCACTGTGCAGCTTGATTTAGGGTGTGTTAGTGTGTCTTTGCAATTGTAACGACAGGAAAAGTATGCCTTGCATTCTCTTAAATTAATCATGGGTCCGTTTTGGGCAGAACATGCAACAGGTTTTACCAATCAGCTGGTCACTTGCCATTCACTTAAATGAGGTTGGAGGTCATAATTATGACTTGACATGCGTTAGGGTAGAAATGGACGCCATAAGGAAAATCATTTTGTTTATACTTTTGGTCTATTATCATAAAAAAACAGGAAGTTTATTTTGCCCAACTTTAAGAGAATAAAGTGAATAAGACACAAATTAGGTGAGTGATGTTTTTATCCCATTAGAATCATGAATCATGCTAGACTTTTTTACGTTTTTTCACAAATTGCTAGTGATTTTGTTAGTCAGCTTATAACAACCTGCAATTGTTTGTTGTAGACAAATTACAATTAACTGAGATATCTAAAAATCAGATTTTCCCACTGGTAAAGACGAGTTTGTGGTGATGTTCATGTGCTCCCATCTTGTAAACACTTGTATATTATTATGGCATAGCTACCAAGACAGAAAGATAAGTAAGAGACGTATTCACAAGCACTGTTGCTATTTAAACAAAGGCTATTTAAAGGGGAAAAGGGAAATATACTGTTTGCAATGTTATGGGCCCATAGTGTACGACAGGGGTTGGCAATTCATTTCTTTTGACATTTTCCAAGCTATTATGTGGCGGGCCACAAAAACAAAAAAAAACAAAGATGGGATGGATTGCTACAGCAGACTATTAGCTCTCCAGCCCAGAGAGTTGTTGAACCCAATTGCAGAACAGTTCATCTCAAAACAGGTAAATCCAAGAAGAAAGGAACAAAATAAAAATAATAAATAAACACACTGCTCCTCACACACAGAATCGAACCAGTGTTGGCAGAGTTGCGGTCCAATACACTATTGCTGCCCCGGGTAGTGAATTGGGACGCGGCCGGGAAAAAAAAACGCCCTTATAAGGAGATAGGGCCCAAGAAAAACGAGAACGGGCGGAAACTAATGTCACACCCACCGCAACAAAGAGAAACAGGGGAGGAATGTAAACAAAAGCTCGCCAGAGAAACATTTTATTTTTTATTCTTTTCATTATTGTTTATTAGATTATTGTAATTATTGTTTATATATATATATATATTATTGTTATTGTTTATGGACTGAGGGCCGCCTATTGCTGACCCCTGGGGTACGATGAGTCGATAATGCACTTATTGTGAGAGGTGTATCTCCTCTCTAAATGCACACTAGTGAATTTTATTTCATTTTATATATTTTATTTTTTAATTTTTTTTCCACTTTTGGCCCGCAGGCCACATATTGCCGACCCCTGGTTTACGAAAAGTCAATAAACCTGAAAGGGTTAATGTGTTGATATGTTCATGCATGCTATGTATGTATTTGTGGATCTGCTAAATAAATCTGCACAATAGTGAAATCATGAGGCGACCATGGCTCAAATCCCACTGTTTGTGCATATCAGTGACTCAGACTTGAACTAGCCTATGTTTTCTCTTTTTCTTTCTCTCTTTCTATCATTTGCTTGCTCTCTCTCTCTCTCTCTCACCCTCTCTCTCTCTCTCTCTCTCTCTCTCTCTCTCGTGCTGTTTAGTCTATTGCAGGTGGTCTTCAGAATACTTCTAATTAATCCAATAAAACGTGCCTTGTTTTTCTTCCTCTCGATGCTCTTTGACTGAACTGGATTATTAGTGGCTGTAATGAGGCATTAAGCGAAGGTTCCCAGCACACCGACTAAAGCGAGTCGAAGGCGAACGGCTGAGAGAACAAAGCCGTTTCCAGCGCGCCTCTCTTTACAAAATGGAGGTGGCTGTTCTTATTTGTGGTTAAAAACAACAAGACAGTGTGCGACCTAATTATAGGAGCATGTTTGATGCGACCTCAAGTTAGCCTAGCGCCTCACGTGCTCGGGCTACGCTGCGCTAACAGTCACAAATATATATTTAGGTATTTGGGTTGGTTGGGTATCTGAACCTCAGTACCTTTGCTGCTTTTTGATTAACCAAGCATTAAATTCCTCATCTTTCTTTCTCTTTCTCTATCATCTCTCTTTATCTCTATTTATCTGTGTCATCTCTGACTCACAACATATGAAGTTATAGCTACATATTTTTTTTTAAATCTCACTTGAACAGTGTAGAAGAAAGTATAATATACAGTACCACATTGAAATAAGACTACCTTTATAAAGGGTTTATACATGGTTTACTACTTAGGTTGTAAACGCCTTAAAAATCATCATTAATAATCAGTTATAACACATACGTAGAAAGGGCAACAATGACCTGCTGTTTGCCAAATAGTGAACCCACAGTCATCTATATTGTTGCCCTTTCTATGTATGTGTTATAACTGATTATTAATGATTTTTAAGGCATTTACAAACTAATAAGTAACTATTAATAAACTAATTGTAAACCATTTATAAACCCTTTATAAAGGTAGTCTTATTTCAAAGTGGCATCTAATACACAGATACAACTGCTACCTGATAATCAACTAAAGATGGACTAGAACATAATATTATAGTTTAGATAGATAGATAGATAGATAGATAGATAGATAGATAGATAGATAGATAGATAGATAGATAGATAGATAGATAGATAGATAGATAGATGTAAAACATATTTCAGTTTTTATGGTGTGTTTTTTCTCTAAAACATGTTCAGTGTTCAGTTTAATATTTGGTGTATTGCTATCTTGGCAACCTAGACAGACGTCAACAGTCAGTAGTTCATTGCTATCTTGGCATTGCAGGTGCACCACATGCCCTTAAGGTGCACAAACCCAACTTTTACATCAACGATAAACAGGATACTAAATAAAATGACATTAAATAACATTACTGTTCTCAAAAATGACCTGTTCAATTTCAATTTCTGCTCAACATCATCATTCAATTAAACAGATTGTATTACAATCTCTGTAATGAAATTTTTGGGTTACATTTGGGTTAGTTTTCTTTAAGCACTAATGATTTCATCAATATTATTCTGCCTTAAAATTACATTATATTTCTGACACAATAAGAAGTTTATCATGGCACGATAATAAATAAATATATATTTCACAGCTGTAAGCCCATAAGGTCATATAACCTACTTTAAAGAACACATGAAATATACATCATTTTCATTTTTGTCGATTTTTAGTTTGCTACATAATTTGAACAGACAAATTGTCCCTTATACTGTACTAAAATTTCTTGATTAACGGACCAATAGAAACACTTCAAAATGACCTGAAATAAACTCTTTGTACATTGACTTCTATTGAAAGTTTAGAGTTTTTTTTCTCTCTCCTGTAAAGTTGCTGTTTTGGAGATACTCCTGCTTTGGAGTTGGAGTAACTGTCTCTTTCTTTTTTTACATTATGAAGGATATCTCTCTCTCTCTCTCTCTCTCTTTCTCTCTTTCTCTCTCTCTCATGTTTTTCTTCTTCTCTTCTGCTCCCTCCTCGCACACACAATATGTCATTGAGGAGGTCTTAAGAGAACATTTCAACAGGTAGTTCAGCTTTCAGCTCATCTCCACAGATCAGTATGAGCTCTGAGAGAGGAAGAAAAAAAAGAAAGAGTAAGAAAGAGAGGTAGAGAGAGAGAGTGCTCTTCTTTCTCTTTTTTTTTCTCTTTTTTTCTCAGATCCCGTGTGTCAGACTGGCTTGTTGGGATGCCAGTGGAGGGAAGATCAATGGGGGAGCACAGAATTCCCACAGTTCATTGTCCAGCTTCGCTGCATCATCATCATCATCATCATCATCATCATCATCATCTTCGTCATCATCATCTTCGGGGCCGGCCAAAAGCCTCCCTTTATGCCGGCTATTCACTGTGTTATCTTGAAGTACAGCAGATGTACTGTGTTTGTGTGTGTGTGTGTGTGTGTGTGTGTTGCATGTCATACAATGGTACTCTCAGCAGTGTGTAGGATCTCCTGCCTGTAGATTTTATATGCTGTATGTAGGGAGGAAGATTAATAACTCTGGGCATTTGTTAAGCAGACAGCACGCTGGAGAGGAGTGTTAGCGGGGGTCTCGAAATGAAGACGTGTGGGGCGCTTCGGGAAAAAAAGGTGTTTATCACACACACGCAAACACGTAATGAATACATATGTTTACTGTTTTCGCGGCTTATTATTAGAAGAACAATCACGGCTCTGCGAAATTAAATATTCCTTGACGGATGTACAAATATTCATAGCAGAACATTATAACCAATTCTTTGTTTCTATACTTATTGAAGCTTAAACACTAGTTATATACTGTAAATACAGTATATCTATATTAGAGCTGTACTATATTGAAACTATCTATAAACTATCATTGCAATTGAAATGGTTGAGAAGTCAGATAATGTCAGATAAAGTGAGATAAAAAGAAAGAGGGGTTAAAGCAGCACATTTCCTTGATTTTTGATCTTTTTAAAAAAGTAAAATTACAGCTTGAAACTCACTGCAGCGCTGCATTGAGGTGTAATAGGAGGAATAGCGGTGCTTTCGTGTCTGTGCCGGAGCTCCTCTGAGCTCAAACCAGACTCTGTAAGTTTTCCGAGGCGGCCGCGACCAACGCTTGCGAGAACTGCGACCTGCTTTCCGACCTTTAGTTCTAACAGTTCTACAAGGACTACTGGTTCATTCTTTGCAAACTAACATACAGACACTCTGGAAACAGAAGCTGGAAAGAGACCGAATATGTCTGTGAAAGCCAGAAAACGAGAAAGAGAAACTAATCCTCCTGAAACATTTATTACACTCTGCAACTGTAGAGTGTATTGCTCTCTGTGTCAGAACATTAAACTGTGTCCTACTAGCAGAGCAGATCAGGTCGTGGTCAAATCCCACCACCTCACGCATGACTGATCCACAGCACAGAACAAGCCTGGGAACAATGAGCTCAGTGTGGCGGTCCAGCCAAGGCCTTACATCACCATCATCTTCATCATCATCATCATCATCCTCATCATCATCATCCTCCCCCAAGCCTGGTACAGAAACACCCGCGGTCAGAACGGAGAAAACACTGCAGTATAAACACGACTAAAACACTTTCTGCTGGGTTTGGGTTCTTTTTTCACCACCCAGTGCTGGATTACTGCTTAATAAAACACATACTGCATCAAAATGACCCACAATCTTACTGGATCATAAGAAGAACTCCAAGTCTCCAAGTAGTTTGGATCTGATGGGCTAAATACCTAAATACTGTATATACAGTATATACAGTAGCAGTCAAAAATGAATACAAACCTTCCTATTCAATGTTTTTTTTTTTATTTATTATCTACATCATAGATTAGAAGTAGAGTTTAGATTTCTAGATTTCATATCAGGCTATCATTGCAATTGCAATGGTTGAGAAGTCAGATAATGTCAGATAAAGATATATAGAGGGCGTATTTCCGGTGTATTGCTATCTTGGCAACAGAAAACACAAGTGCTCCAGTGCTGGATTACTGCATAATATAACACAAACTGGGTCATCTCATTGGTTTATAAGAAGAACTCTAACTAAGTAGTTTGGATCAGATACTCTAAATACCTAAATACAGTATATATAATATATACAGTCAAAAATGAAGACAAAACTTCTCATTCAATGTTTTTAAATGTATTATATACATTGTAGATTAAAAGTATTTTATTTTAGTAATTTGTCTTATTTATTTATTATTCCTGTTGAAAAAAAAAAGTATTTTTTAATTAATTTTAATTGTACCTAAAACATATTGGGAAATGTCTAAGTATGCTGTAAATATACTAACAGATGTATGTACTTACTTAAAATATATTAAATGTACATTAATATTATGCTTTCGTCAAATGTTTGAAAGTAAAACTTGAAACTTTGATCATACTTTTTTTTTTAAAAGTACAAAAAAGTGTATTTTTTAAATTATATTCCAGGTGACTCTCCCTCATGAAGACACTGAGATTGAAATATTAAGAGTGGGCAGATCTGTTCTCAAAGTAGAATCTAAAGTATAAAATATATTCTGGTTTGTTTAACACTTTTACTTTTTGCAATGTAAAAAAAAAAATCATAAAAAGAAAGAAAACACATTGAATGAGAAGAGGTGTATCTAAAATTTTTTAGTGGATTATATTGTAAGAAGGCTGTTTGCAGAAGAAGACCTGAGAAACACAGTCGTTATTAGACTTAAACCTTACACTCAAGATAGCCAGTGGTCAGACTTAAAATGGGACCCAAAGCTACATAACTAAAAGCAGCTCAACATATAGGTTAAGCTCACCACAAAGAAAACGACTCTTGCTAAAGGCTGAAACTGGGTGAGTTCCTATACTTAGAACCAGAGTGTCTTAAATGCCTCCAGAGCCTGCAGGGGTCTAAAACTGAAGCTAAGAAACGACAGTTTATACCTACATGGTACCTACTAGGGATATACTGAATATCTGACGACCAAAAATAGCAAAAAAAAAAACAACACTTTTTATAAATTTATTTTACAGTTTCTTTTAACAGTGGAGGCACTTCACTGTATTCAAAGATCACAAACAGGTCCAAAAAAAGACATCAGGGCTCAATTAAAGCTAACAACTAGGTCCATGTGAAGATTAAGCTCACACAAGGTCACACACAGTCTGTCATCAACTATCAGCGAGCAATCCAGCTCAGAAAACACTCCAGAAAAACCTTCAGCCAAGCCAGGACTGTTTCTGTGCCTCTTCACAATCACATCGCGATCTTAACACAGATGTTAGCCGTTGCAGCTAAACTTGACAGCTAATGTGTCTGCATACCTCATTTCAAATTAAAAGTCCCCGTGCAGAATTTTGAGATAGAAAGTCATGATGTTTCATAAAAAAAGTTAAAGCAGTGGTGGCAATAATTTGCATCACTGCAAAATCTGTTTATTGTGACATGCTCAAAAATATCTTTAAATGTGCTTTTTTAGTTATTATTGAAAAATTATAAAAAGAAGTCTTCTAGTCCCTTTTGTTTGGCCTGTCTGAGATGGCAGGAAGAGGACAATGAGCGCAGATGCAAATGCAATTTTTATGTACATAAAAAACAACAAATATACACTAAACACAACTAAACACAGACACAAAAGGGCTATATATACGCACGGAACAAGAAAGGAAACACCTAGGTACAGGTAACGAGGAGGTGGAGCTACAGATATCATGGAGGGAACACAGGGCTGAGGCGGAGATGCCGAGGAACACACAGGGCCATGTGCAGGGGAGCACGTGGGTAAAAAACAGGAAACAGGGCGAGAACGTGACACAAATGTATCTAATAATAATATATATTTTTTTGTTTGGTGCATCCATAGTTTTTGATGCGCTTACAATTTAGCAATTTTATGTGGCTTGTTCATATATATATATATATATATATATATATATATATATATATATATATATATATATATATATATATATATAATCCTTATAAATCTCTGATACTAGCTGTAAATTGGGCCAGATCTACAGATCAGTACTATCCTAAATCATTCAAAAAAAAAAAAAAAAAAACTGCAAAATACAGAAACCAGAACAACTCAGTTTAGCATTTTGGTACAGAAATAAAAAATAAAAAATAATAAAAATAATAATAAAAATTAAATAGGCTGAACTAAGGATTTATATAATTCAATAAAGCATCTTTATCAGAATTTTCGTTAGTATTACAGAAATTAATCATTTGTTTGGCCATTTTTGTTTAAATGAAGCTGAAAAACTGTCCCAATCACCTGCATTTCTTTCTAAATAAACAGCCTAGCGTAATTATCCTTTCTTTTTGGATATAGAGAGTGTTTGGAATCTGATGCGTCTGAACGCCGCTCTAATCTAATCCGCCCATTTGGACCAACTGTTCCGGCGCACAGGTAGACACGAAAACAAAGCTTACCTTTTCCTCCAAACTTCAAATGTCAGTATAACCCCTGAATAAGTGAATATCAGAAATAATTGCTGTTTTCTTTTCGCTCACGCTGGTTCTGTTCGTATGAGTTTTGCATAATGACTTCAACAAGGGGTGTTGTTTTGACAGGTGGTGAAATCAAGTCGGGAGGAGAGGGAGACAAGGTTCAATTTAGTTTGTGAATCTTTTAATTGTTGCACGGCTAATTAAAATAAAAGCGCGAAAGAGCGAGAAAAAGAGAGAGAAAAGGGAAAGAGAGAGAGAGAGAGAGAGAGAGAGAGAAATAAAACATCTTAACACGTTACAGTATTTACCGTTGCTTGTGTGCATACATCGGGCTTCAAATTGTGTCTTGAGGCGGCTCGAACGTATGCACATCACAGGGAGAAACGAAAGAAAGAAAAGAAAGGGAAAGAAAAGGAAAAGAAAGGGAAAATCTGCTGGAGCTACTTCAGCTGTTTCACTCTTTCACTCTTCACTCTTTCGCTCTTTCCCTCATTCAACTAACGGCGAGTTTGAGTTTTGTCTGTAGTTTGTCTGGAGTTTTCACAAAACAAATGTATGGCTAATTAGAGATACTCATTACGGGAGGCAAGTCAAGTAATTATTTTACATCACGCCGCCGTTAATTGAATGATTCTTCAACGTCTTTTGAAAATGTCTTATTTTTCTGCGGGTTTTCTCTTTTCTTTCCCCTCCCGCGGAAAGAAAGAGCGAGGGAAAAAAGCCGATAAGACGAGACAAGACCATAAACAGGTAGAGGAGCCATATGCTCTTGAATGAACAAGCGCTCGCTTCACTCATGGCAAATGAGCTTTTTAAATATTGAACCGCTGCATGTCTTTTTAATACGGCTGATGTTAAATCTCCTTTATGCCGTCACTTTGATAAACTCGCCCGGCTAATCTGAGAGAGAGAGAGAAAGAGAGAGAGAGAGAGAAAGAGAGAGAGAAAGGAATAGAGAGAGAGAAAGGGAAAGAGAAAAAAGTTTCTCTTCTAAAACGAAGGAGAAGCTCTCCATCAAAACCGCCAGTTACGCAACTGGGTTCTGGGTATGTCCATAAAGTGAGTGAGAGAGTGTGTGTGTAAGAGAGAGAGAGAGAGAGAGAGAGAGAGAGAGAGAGAGAGAGAGTTTGTGTTTTAAAAGGCAGCTCTCGCGCATCCTGTTTAAAAGAAGAAGAAGAAAAAAAAAAAGCCACTAATCTTATCAAAGCCATCAGGAAGTCGAGTCGAGTGGAAATGCTTGCGATTCTTTGCATACGTTACCAAACTTTTCACTGTTCTCACTACTGTCTGCAGCCGTGAGCGCCACCGAGAGACGAAAATCAGAGCCATGCCTTTCTCTACTAGTTACGCCAACCGCGCCAACCTGCCACTCAAACAGCAAAAAAAAAAAAAAAAAAAAAAAAAAAAAAATATATATATATATATATATATATATATATATATATATATATTTATATATATAATACTTATAAAAGGGCTCTACTTATTAAGTTTTATAAGAAGCACAAGGAAATGTCTTACTGTAGGTTTTACTGTACTGTTCAGTAAGGAAGGAGGGTGTGTGTGTGTGTGGGTGTGTGTGTGTGTGTGTGTAGAATGGGAAGAAGAAGACTCTAGAGAGAGGGTGGAGGACCTGAGGGAGAGCAGGGTCCATGTTTATTTATCGGCCTTTGTCGGAAACGGTGTGGCCCTCAGCTCACAGACGCATCAGAGTGAGAGAGGGAGAGAGAGAGAGAGAGAGAGAGAGAGAGAGAGATAGAGAGAGAGAATGTAAGTGAGAAAAAGACTGAGAGATAGAGAGACAACTAGAATGTGAAATAAAGAAAGAAAGAAAGAAAGAAAGAAAGCCAGCCAGACAGACAGACAGACAGACAGACAGACAGACAGACAGATAGATAGATAGATAGAAATAAGGTAAAAGCAATTAAAAGAATTAATGAAAGACCCATACAAGAAAAAAAAGAAAGAAAGAAAGAAAGAAGAGAGCGAAAAAAAGAGAAAGAAAAATGTATATAAAGATAAATTGATTAAGGAAAAAGTGAAAGACAAATAAGGAGAGACAGATGAAGAGAGAGAGAAAGAGAGAGAGAGAGTAATTGTAATGTATTACAGGCCATCCATGAGTCGAGACAGTGTTATATGTGTGTTTGAACTAAAAATATTTAAAATTCAGGAATTATAATTTATCATGTACCATAAATTATTTGAGTAGTAAAAAGTAATTGTAATTAGGTAATATTGTCTGCAGTAATTAAGTAAAATTTACTAAAAGAAAGAATTTATTCAGCAACAATAAATGAAGTAAAGTTTAAAAAAAGAAAGGATTGAAGTTCAGTTCACTTATTTACTCTGTGTAACATTTAAGTCTTGAAAAAAAATGAGTTAAAGTTACTTAAATTTATCAGAAATTAAATATACCTTAAAAAAGCAAATGTAGAAAGACCACCCACCCCCCCCCCCCATACCCTCACACACCAGCCCGTCCACCTGTGGCCTTCAGGCCGGCTGCACTTGATCCCCTGAAACAGACAAGGGGATAAACGGCTGAGTTTGGCCCGAAAGCTGGAATCCAGACATCTCTCCTCACTCTATCCTCTCTCTCTCTCTCTCTCTCTCTCTCTCCGCATTTTTATCATTTCTCTCTGCCCTCTCTGACCTTGAACATGATAATGTACTCATCCTCTCTCTCAGAGACTCCACATCTCTACAGCTGCCGTCGACAGAAACACGGGACAAGAAAGAAAAGAACGAAAGACACAGATAAAAAGAGAGGGAGGGAGAGAGAGAGACAGAGAAGCAAATGAAGACATAAATAGAGGAAGAGAAAGGTAGGAAAAAACAAAGAAATCTAAAAAAGTAGAATTAATTAAAAAATTATAATTTCAGAGGAAGAAGATTATTTTATAAGAAAGAAAGAACAACAAAGAAAATCAAAGGAAAGAAAGAAAGAAAGACAAACTTAAATCACAGAACAAAAAAAGAAAGGAAAGAAAATTAAATACAACTGAAAGATAAGTAAGTAAGAAAGAATGAAAAAACAAAAGAAGAAAAGGAAATACAATAAAAAAGAAAAAAAATGACAAAAAAGAAAGATGGAAAAAGGAAAATAAAAGAAACAAAGACAGACAGATGGAAAGTTGAAAGGAAGAAAATAAGATAGATAGATACAGACAGACAGACAGATAGACAGACAGACAGATAGATGGTGGGGCTGGTGTGATCTGAGGCACAGCCTCTCCTCCTCTGCTCTGTTCTGTTCTGCAGGCTCTGGGTTGCCATGTTAACACGTTGCGCGTGTTCTCGTGGCGGCGGCGGTGGTTGCTGCGGCGCGCCCGCTAGCGTGTTTGACAGCGCTGATCTCGGCGTGAGCCGTGCCGGAGAGGTCACGACCTCCGTGTTCCCTCCCTGTGTCTGAGGCTACACAGCAGCTGGGAGCGGGATGGGAGGATTTTATAGCGTGTTTATACAGCTCACATAGAGATTAATTACAGCTACGTCACCATAAATTCACCACTGCTTTACACTGAGCTGCACAAGAACCTGAGGAGCTCTGGAGGATGTTTACTGTTCAAACTAAAGGATGGGAGAGGTGTCACGTCAAATACTGTTCCTATTGCCACAAAACTACCTGTATAAATGCTTGTATATCCATTAAAATGAGACTTTTAACTCCAGCCATTGAGAAAAACTTGAAAACCTCGGTCTGGAGGCCGTTTACTGTGTAATTTAATGACTCTAAGAAAGCAGCTGACCTTCAGTAAAAGCAGCAGGTGTTCAATAGAGAAGCCACACTTTAGTGCAACTGTGTTCAAGTGCTAGTGCTGCAAAACTATGAGAACTATCGAGAATAATTCAGCAAGCGTTAAAAAGGACCTTCATTGAATCATTGAGCTGTTCATAAATAATAAGGTACAATATTACTGCACAGATTTAATGCATTGTCATCTATATCAATTCTGCCACCCTAGATAATGTGTAAAGATCACACATTATCAAGCTGCAAGTTCAATGGAACTAATATATAATACCTAAACATTAGAAATCATCTCCCTTTGCAAAGGTATTCAATGAAATGATGGTTTAAATATGGTTTCAAATCTCTTTTAACAGGTTCCTCCAAGAAAAGCTGTACAAAAACTTTGGAAACAATGTCAAAGTTTCATTCTACCACCCTAGATAATGTGAAAAGATCCATATTATCAAGCAGCAACCTAAAAAACTGATTTCTAATATCTGAACATTATAAATAATCTCCTTTGCAAAGGTATTCAACGGAACTATGGGTCTAAATGTGGTGTCAAGGCTGTCTTGACAGGTTCCTCCAAGAAAAGCTGTGAAAAACTTTGGAAAGAAAGTCAATCTTTGGATAGATTAACTAAAGGTCTGTAGTCCACAACTTAGACTTTGCTTTAGACATGGTGTCCTAATCTATTGGCAATACTTACTCCACTACTCTACTCCATAGAGCACACTAGACAAGCTAGGCCAGCAATGGTTGCAATGGGTACAAAACCCACAACCTTGCCATCTATGGCTCGACACACTAACCACTAAGCCACCACTGTTCCTCTGCTTGATTCCAGAAGAATGACCAGGGTCCCAATACTTTTGCCCATAAATTGGGTATTCTGGGGGTTTTCAGGCATCAGTGGCCCAAAGCTAGAGGCTCAAAACATTCAAGACATTTAGACCACTGCTAGCACTGGAAGGAGAACGATGTACAGTACATCTCCAGCTTCAGATAAATACTGAAAAACTTTTCCAACAAAAGCTATGGATAAACGATCTTAAGTGTCCTATTCTATTGGCAACACTTGTCCACAGGGACTAGACAATACAGGTAAACAGGTAAACTACCAGATGAATGACAAGGTGAAAGACCAGATGAACTACCAGGTGAACTATCAGATGAATGACCAGATGAACTACCAGATGAATGACCTGGTGTCCCAATACTCTTTAAACATAATTCACTATTTCTTGTCATGACTGTTTTGCTTAGGTAACTTTACTCGCATTGTATGATGTATAAATCTGTATTGTATAATTCCGTCGGGCTCATATGGCTCAATGGTGCTTTTCAGTGAACCAGCCCAAGTTTCCACCAGTTTCAGTGAAAACGTCAAAATGTCACATCATATGTCATTAACAGAATGACTTATTGCACAGTAGCAGTGAACAAAAGCAGTCACGTTTCGCATTGAAGAACCTAGTATTCTTCAGATCTCGCTGCGGAGAAACGTTCCTGGTTCTGAAACCTACTTTAGTTGGTGTAAATGCGGCAAACCAGTTCAAAATTTGGTTCACGATCAGAAAAGTGCTACTATTATGAGTGGGTTTTTCCATGCAACTGTTGCCACCACCACTTTGGTACTTATTCATAAAAGTAAAGCTACTTTTTGACAACAATTGCCTTTAAAAAAGGGCACTGCATAAATAATTGTGACATTTAATTTTATTTAAAGGTATTTTGACCTACAATATGCAATGTGCAGCAGGTAGTAGCCAGCAGAAAGTGAAAGGCACCATGTTTGGATCTTGGTTACCCACATCCAGTGGCCTAAATCCATTGGCCTGAATCTAGTGGCTCTAAACCAACAAGCTGAATCCACCAGGCCCAAAGAAACTCTTTTTTGCTCTTTTTTTGCAAGTTTTGAATAAAAGACAGATCTTCAGATCTTTTATAGATCTACAGATCATCTCTCTTTTTACACACATCCTCAAACACATACACTTTACCACCCTCAGGGTACAGAAACCAACACATCATCTAAGTAGGTAGAGAGGCTTAATCTGTCTCACCCTCCGCCATGTCAGAAGACCTCGACCCCTTTCTTCCTCCTCTATGTTCTTCCTCTCCTTATTCTTCTTCTTTTCCTTTCCTTTTCCATTCTCTCCATCCCTTCCTTCACTTCCCCTTCTCTCTCTCTCACCCTCTCTCTCTCTCTCTTACTCTCTCTCAACCCTCCCTCCCTCCCTCTCCATATTTTCTCTCCTGCATCTGATTAAGTTAACAATGTGGCGTTATTTGCATGCTGATTTGGCGAGGTCCCTCTCGTCGCCGCTCGCTCGCACAAACACGGGGACGGCGGTAATGCGATACGGCGCAGCAGCCAACCAGCCAGCCAGCCAGGCAGCCAGCCGACGCAATCTCTCTCTCTCTCTCTCTCTCTCTCTTTCTCTCTCTCTCTTTCTCTCGTTCTCTCTCTCTCTCTCTTCCCCCCCTTCAAACCCAGGTGCGCGCTATCCACTTCCCCCTTAATTCCCTCCCCGCTCATATTTTACTCCTCTTTTATTATTTATTTATTTATTTTCTCTCTCCCTCTCTCTCTCTTTTCTCTCTTTTTCCACCCCCCCTCTCATCGTCCTTTCTTTCTCTTTTTTTTTCTTCCGCCATTCGTGTAAGGGGTTGTATTATAATCAAATCTGGTTGCAAAAAACAAAACAAAATAAGGGATAGGGATTGGTGATGGGGGGGGCTGAACGGAGAGAAGGAAGGATGGAAGGGGTGGTGGGGTGGGCGCCGAAAGACGATGCTGTCTTTTTTTATTAATTATAGACCGCGGCTGATGCGAATGCATTCGGAAAGCATCTTCAAAATAGGTCGGCGTACAGTTTTCTATTCTTATCACATTTAAATGTCAACATGGTGCAAAGCTCTACAAATTAGTTCAGGCAGACTTCAACCCCCATTTAACATTTAGAGCTCCGTTCCGTAAGCCCCCGATGTGTGATTCAAATCAGTTTACACATACACACACACACACATAGAGAGAGAGAGACACACACACACGTATAAAAAAAAAAAAACGAAAAACGAATGCACGAGAATTATATCAAAAAAAGAGAAAACGACAACGACAGAGAGGGAAAAAACGAGAGTGCGTCTTTCAAACTTCTCATTTCAATACTGATATTATTGCCAACCTTTGCCAAGCAATACCCAGGCAATGAAACGAGTGAAAATAGGAGAGAAAAAAGACAGAAAAGGAGGGAAAAGGAGGGAAAAGGAGGTATGATATAAAGCAACAGAAACAATGCATTAGCTTTCATGAATTATATATCCGCCGCCCCTCCGTTCTGAGCGAGATCTAGGATTTTCTGCGTCTCCGCGTTCAGCCCAGGAAGAGATGAATAAATCAGAAAGCCGGGGTCATTCTTTTTTACACGTATTGAGAGATGCATCCAGGATAATAATGTCCACATAAAACTCCAGCAGTGGCTCATTTGAAATGCAAGCTATGCAAAAATCCCTTCTCAGAATCTCGTATGTCAAAAGGAAGAACGGACGGAAAGAGGTGCTGCATCAGGGCTTTTATTTGTTATAGAATATGTCCAGCCAAAAACTTCCGAAAGGAGACAAACAGTGATGGTGAACTTTCAAGGGCACTGGGAGAAGCGTGAGCTGACTTTAGATCTATAACACATCTATAACACATCTATAACACATCTATAACTCTAGAGAAGCTGATTATATCTGTTGAAAGATTAAAAAAAGTTGATTTAGTTGCTTTTTGGATGAAATAATTGACTTTTTACTGGAGTTAACCCTTACAACCCTCCAGTGTTCTCAGCTTAATTACTCAGGAATTCCTTCACATGTAAACATAATCCATATGTGGTTAGAAAGGGCGGAACTTGAAAAAGTTATTTACCTTTAGTGCTTCAAACATATTTAAATGATGTTTTAAACCAAATAATATCAGTAAATGACTCCTCAAAAGTGTCCACGGAAAAAGTGTGAAACTACCTGTAGTAAACTAAAATTATAACAGTTGCATATTCTAAAAACAAAAATAAAATATCGATTTTAAAGATATAATTGGGAATTTGAAGTGTATTGGTCTCCATATGTGCACTTATGGATTAAATATTCTCAAGGTCATCATTATAATCAAAATAAAACCCCAAAATATATATATATTTTATTATTATTACTGTGTTCTGATGAGTTTAAACTTAGCATGACTTCAGTTTCTGAATCAGATTCTCTAATTTTGCTATTCATAGGTTTATGTTAGTAAAATGAACATTGTTGTTTTATTCTATAAACTACAGACAACATTTCTCCCAGATTCCAAATAAACTTTTAGACCTCAAATATTGCAAAAAAAGAAGTTCATATTCATAAAGTTAGAGTTAGAGTTCAGAAATCAATATTTGGTGGAATAACCCTTGTGGTTTTTGATCACATTTTTTTATGCATCTTGGCATCATGTTCTCCTCCACCAGTCTTACGCACTGCTTTTGGATAAATTTATGCTGCTTTACTCCTGGTGCAAAAATTCAAGCAGTTCAGCTTGGTTCTTTGATGGCTTGTGATCACCCATCTTCCTCTTGATTATATTCCAGAGGTTTTCAATTTGTAAAATCAAAGAAACTACAAAGCTGTATATATTTAAGCATCAAGGGTTCTGCATCGTACTGAAACACAACGCATCTCTCAGCATCCACTTTTATTTGTCATACTTCTATTCAGAACCACTTCCTTTCCTGAGGCACCCTTGAATGACCCCAGTTTAAGGCCGTCTACAGTATCACTGCAAACACTGCCTTCAGCAGCTCCCGCCGAGATCCTCCAGTGACTCAGCATTACAGGCTACGGTTCGCTCGGGGCCGGCGGAAACGCTTTCACACCTCGGGCCGTGTGACGGCGGTGAGTTAAACGTGCAGGCTAAACGGCGGCTGACCCCGCCAGTCGGGTCCGGACAGCCCCGGAGGAGTGCCGGGTGGAGGGGGGGAGTTTGGCGGGCGAGGATAGGATATGCTTCTCACGCCTCATTACCCCACACTCCCTATCTGAGTCCCCCAGTCACCGGCGCTGGGGCGGAAATAGCCCCCCCCCATCCCCCCACATCTCCCTCCGCCTCATAAATCCGCCCCTCAACCCGAGACCACTGGCTCAGAGAGAGCGCACACCTTACATTCCCTCGCAGCAAGGGCCGTCCCCCGGCCCCGGCAGGTTTATCACCACTGCGAAGGCGCAGGACTTTGAGTGAATGGTCCAACTTCAAAAGGAGGATGAAGAAGATGAGCATGCCTTTGAAACTTCAGTGAAACACTGAAAGCCCTTCATCTTCGACAGTTGTGTGATGTGACACTGGACACCGGAACACCTGAACACTTCAACACCTGAACATCTCAACACCTGAATATCTGAACTCCTGACTACCTTCTAAATCCAACAAAGCAGCTGTTATGTGGTGAACATTAAGTAGTTGCATAAAACTCTTCTGAAGCAACTATCAACCTCTTTAACCCAAACGAAATACTATAGAATTAAGTGTCTCTTGATATATGTTGCTGCATATGTGGACCTGGTGCCCCACAGGGTTCAATCTTAGGGCCAATTAAACTAATATTGATTCAGAGTTATTATAGTGTATTTTCGTATATAGCTGCTGTACATCTGAACATCTGAACAGTTGAACACCTGAACATCTCCTGACTACCTTCAAAATCCAACAAAGCAGCTGTTTTATAATGTGAACATTATGTTTCTTATGTTGTTCAAAGATCTCCGAACCCTTTATTAGTTGCATAAAACTCTTCTGAAGCAACTATCAACCCTTTTCATGCAAAAACCCAAAACTACTATAGAATAAAGTGTTTTTGCATATGTGGACCTGGTGTCCCACAGGGTTCAATCTCAGGGCCAGTTATTATAGTGTACTTATTATAGTCTGAACACCTGACTACTTCCTAAATCCAACAAAGCATCTGTTTTATAATGTGAACAACTATAGAATAAGGTGTTTTTGCATATGTGATCCTGGCGCCCCACACAGTTCAATCTCAGGGCCAATTAAACTATTATTAATTCTGACTTATTATAGTGTTTTTTGTATATAGCTGCTGTAGCAGGAACACCTGAATATCTGAACTCCTGACTACCTCCTGCAGCTGTTATGTGGTGAACATTATGTTGGTTACGTTGTGTAAAGATCTCTGAACCCTTTATTATTTGCATAAAACCTTTCTGAGGCAACTATCAACCATTTGTACCTAAAGAAACTACTATAGTAGGGGTCAGAGATTAAGTTTGACCACGGCCAGTTTTTTTTCAAGCCATTACATGGCGGCCCGCAATAAAAAATCTGTTTCTTAAAAAAAGGAGTGTAATGGGATGGAGTTGCTACAGACTAATAAAAGCTCTCCAGCCCAGAAGGTTGTTGAACCCAATTGCACAGTTGAACAGTTGATCTTAAAGCAGGTGAACCCAAGAATTAAGAAATAGAAATAAATAATGAAACACACCGCTCCTCACATGGAATCAAACCTGTGTTGTCAGGGTCGCGGTACAATACACTACCGCTGTCCCGGCTAGTGAATTAGGACACAGCCAGAAAAAAATGCCTTAATAAGGAGATAAGGAGCCCAAGAACTGGCGGAAAAACGAGAACGAGCAGAAACTAAAGTCACACTGAGCCCGACAGAGAGAGACAGGAGAGGAATGTAAACAAAAGCTCACCAGAAAAGCATCTTTGTTTATTCTGATGAACAACAGCTCTCAATTGGTGTTAATAGTGTTTGTGCAACAAAACAATGAAGAGAAAACATTTAAATACATGATGCCAATTGGAATGGATGCAGGGTCTGAAAAGGTTAAATAACTATTCACTAAGAACATTGATGCACCGAAATCAAAACTCTTGTCCAAAATCAAAACCGAACAAAATAAAATGTTTTTTTTTTTTCATTCAATCCAATAAAGTGCAAATAAGTAGTGCAATCGCAGTATAATCACCATATAATGCAGTAAAGTGCCACCACTGATTAAAGAAATCCTGGAAGAAACTTCTAGTTTCCTGAGCTCAAAGATCTCCACTACCTCTAATCTAGTTGCTCCTCTGCAGCAACTATTAAATGTCTATTTCTGCTGTAACACTTGCACAGTTATACGCATAATTATATCATCCACATATAATCGAAAATCTCGGGCGAAAAAAAAAATAAATAAATGAAAAAAAAAATAATAAGAAAAAACCCAAACGGTCCAGATGCAAATCAACAACCCCACGGTGACTCATGTCAAGCCAGGGCCTTTTAAACGTGCTAATGGAGCCATTCTCTCCCCATGTGCTCTGGGTGTGCCTAATACGGCCGCGGCCAAATGTCAAAAGAGTTATATATCCCTTTATGCACAGATGGGGCCGGAGGGGTTTAATTGACTATGGTGTAAAGTGAGTTGGAGACGGGCATAAGAGCAAGATGAAGATGAATACCGTCCATTATCAGACAAACAGAGCCCGATGGCGCTCCTCAAATTGGCAGGGAGCGAAGATTCCCCAAAGTTAAAGCACATTTGTCCGCAGAGTAATTATCTGAGTGAACTTTCCGTGGCATTGTTTCAAAATTACACAGGGCGGTGAGATTTAATGTGTGCGAATCAAGGAGGGCTGGTAATGGAAGTGTGTTCTGTAAGTGTGTCAAGAGTGCATTTATGGGAAGACTTAACGGGTATGTGTGAGTGTGTGTGTGTGTGTATGAGTGTGAGTGCTTGGTTGGTTATATATTTATTATATAGGTGTGGACGGCTATATACTGAAAAAAGACCATTTAGTAGTAATTTACACAGGTTATGATGTACATTCACAGTGAATACTTAAAAAAAAATACTTATTTTGTAACAAAAATCAATTGAAAGTTTCAAATCCCATTGATTCCATTGATTCTATTGATGCATAAGCTTCATAAGACCTTCAAAAGTGTCTTGTGGTGGCATCCTGCACCAAGACTAACATTATCAGCATATATTTTTAGTCCTGTTAGTTGTAAGGTCAATGAGTCTTGAGCAACAGATCATTAGGTTCCTTTCCTTGGACCTCTTTTAGTAGATACTGGCCACTTCATACAAGGAATGTTCTTTGGCCCAGGAACTAGTATTTGATTTCCAAGACTTCTGCCATGTTTCATGGAAGCTAGGAGCTTCTTGCTGGACAATTGCTTGGACAATTCTAGCCAGATGCCACCGCTCATGATCATTACTACTACAAAATCACTTCATTGTCCACTGTTGTGTCCTACAATTCTTCGAAGATGTTCCAATCTATCTAGAATCCACTATCAGGCATTCAGGCTCAGAATCGAACCCAATGCTTTTTCACAGGTTTCCATTGCAGAATACAGTAAAGTGCTACTTCTGCTTAAAGAAATCATTCAGTGGGTGACTGGGAGATTACTTGTTCGAATCCTGGCCATGCAGCTTGCCATCAGCTGCCAGAGACCTGAGAAAGCACAATTGGCCTTACTTTCTCTCTGGATAAGTAGATGTTGCTTGCTCTTTCCCCTTCCCTCATCACTCTAAAGGGTGATGTCGATCAGCACAAGGCTACATCTGTGAGCTGATGTATCAGAACCTGCGCTTTCGCTTTCGCTGCACCTTCCTCTGAAAAGAGGCGGAGTCTCACTTCACATGTGTCGGAGGAGGAATGTGCTAGGCTAGCCTTTACCCTCCTTGTGTTGTGAGTGAATGGGTGGAACAATTGGCCAGATAAATTGGGAGAAAAATGGGAGATTTTTTTATAACCGGTAATAATAAAGTTGAATAATCAATATAAAACATCAATATTCTGACCACCGAAACTGCTATTTTTGAAAATGAGATAATGCACTGGGAGTAGAGGAGGCTATGCCATCCATAAACACCAATAAAAAAACCTTTATTGAAACATGGCAAAGTAGAAAAAAAGTGGAAACGTGTTGTGGCCTACTCAAGCCTTCATCAGGACACAAAATGGCATGGGAGAAAAAAATACGTAAATGGAATAAAGTCAACATCTTCATTCATACCTGGAAAAAGGGGATGGCCATGGATTTAAGAGTATAAATCTAAAACGTTTCTCTCTGAAGTAACTTTCTAACTTTCTTAATCTAATCTATTGCCCCTCTAATCGATTTTCGGAATTAGCTCAATTGCCATAGCTTGTAAAGAGCTCGAATTTGGATGTTTTGCTGCTATTTTTGCCATTTTCCGTCCGAATGCTTTGTGCATCCCTAGTTAAAAGAGAGCAGACATCTTAGAGGGTTACGATCCAAAAACATTTTTTGGACGGCTCCTCTTTATCTCCCCGTAGTGCGGCGAGGTGGTGATGTCTCAGCTCCCGGCTGTTCTTGGAGCTGTTCTCTGAAGCCTGTGATGGCCCGGGCTCCGAGCGCTCGGCTCCACGACTGCCTGGCGACTTCAAATATTCATCAAACAGAGGAGGAGACGGGAGCGCCCTCTCTTTCCCGCCGCAGTCATTTACCAATTATTTTGAGTACCTGCTGACAGGTACGTGCCACACTTGGCTACCTCCTCCCCCTTAGTCCTGCTCCGCAGTCGTTCCAGGAGAGGAGTGGAGTAGTGAAAGGCTGTATGCCCCCAAACTCTTCACTCTTTTGATTTTTCCCAGTAGTTTCCCTGCGCCAGAACCCAGAACCCACAGAATCAACACAAGCCTGTCAATCCGAGCGACGAGGAAACGGGGAAAAAGAAAAAGAACCACAGTCAGACAGAGTGACAAACGGGTCCAAACAGAAAACAAGCGCTCAATAATGGCTCATTAAAGAGCGCAGAACGATATACCAACAAAGGCCTTTACCAAGGTCTGTCACAAACAAAGCGACGCACACCTGAAGTATCACAAAACCGACTCCCGACGCGTCGACGGCGCACGTCAAGCCCGCGTTAGCGCTGTGACGAGCTGCAAGGCGGATGGGTGGAAGACTGTCGTGCCTCTTTGTTTCTAAAGTAAATAAACTGTCTCGTCTTTAACCAGGAACTCTGAAGCAAGGCTAATTCAATTACTCTGTGTGTGTGTGTGTGTAAGTGTGTGTGTAAGTGTGTAAGAGTGAGTGAGTAAGATGAAGATGGGGTCTGCCATTTAAAAAAGACTGTAAAACAGAGCCCAGTAAAGAGAGAGAGAGCTCTCGAATGGAGACAGCAGTATTAATAATAATGAGCATGCCAAAACCTCATATCTTCAAAATGACAAAGCTTTACAGGAGAAAGTTTAAAAAAAGGTTAAAAACAAAAAAAAAAACCCTTCTTAACTAAGATACTAAAGAAGCATATCTTCATTATACATCTATAGATCATTAAATGATGTCTTTTTTAAGTACAAATCAGGGCTGCACAATTTTATATAGATATAATTTCAGCAATGTTATCGAAATGTGTTTTGTTCTTTTTGTGCTGCTTGACACACAAAAAAAAAAAATCTAAATTGTTTTATTTCCACAAGCTAAACATTACTTTTTTTCAATACAATTCATTTTAGTCCAATATTAAATATAAGCACAGAATTATTATTATTATTATTATCACAGCCTGTGGAATCACAACATTTTTAAGATCGTGATAAATATTAATATTTAACTATTCCTTTCCTGGGCCGATCCTGATGAGTGCCAGTTTCACCATTATCACGTTTTTGAATGTCTTTGCATTTGCATACTTGAGGATACTTTTAAGTTTACTTGAACTTGAGTAGTTCTTGCTTTTCATAATCTGGATTAGAACATTACTCAAATATTCACCATTCACTGTATACCTGTAACTCTACCTCTTCACTACTTTTACTGATGCTCTCAAACTTAAACATTAAGAGGCAAGAAATAACAATTTTTCCTAGATCTTCAAACTTTAAAATGGGTCAATTTGAGCTGCATTGAAATGCACTATAGTGTTAATGATGCGATAATTAAGTCGAATTCTGTTTTTTTCCATGTTTTTAAGCAAAACGGATGGAAAAAATGATAAAAAAGAGGCGTGGTTAAACTCTTCCACCTCTCCCAGCATTCGTTCCCAATGTTCCCAGCATTGGTTCCCGGCTGGCTGGCTGGCTGTGTGTGTGTGTTTCTGAGTGTTGTGCAGCTGTCTATAAGAGGCTGTTTAATTTAGCGGGGTTTACGGCGGGCCGAGGGCTGAGTCGAGTCGGGCCGAGTCGAGTCGGGCTGCGGCTGGTTAGGTGTTTTGTGTCTCTCTGCTCTGGCAGAACCGCCGCATGGTTCTAATCCCATCGGCCGCCAGTGACCCGTCCCGCTGCACCGCGATGCTATCGGCCCGCATGCGAGCCGCCTCTAATTGAAAAAAGTCCTGCACCATGTCTAAACCTCTCCTCGCAACTCCGGCGCGTGTTGTGTCTGCACACTGAATCAGATCCCTAAGAGGCTTAGGGGGGTGTATGCCTGTGTGTGTGTGTGCCTGCATTTGTGTGTGTGTATTTGTGTGTGTGTGTTACAGTTAAAAGAGAGAGGCGGAGTGGATTATGATTGGCCAGAGCCGGGGAAAAAGGAAGGTATTAAGCACCTTTACTGAGTTTTAATTACATGAAGTCCACCTCTGTAGCAGCGAAACTATAAATACTCCAGCATTCCCCTGTGGCGGTGAAGTTAGCAAGCCCTAAAGCAACTCATACCTCAGCGCAAAGGGAAGAATACACACTCTCTCGCTCTCTGTTTTCTCTCTGTCTCTTTTGTGCAACACAGAAGCGCACAACCTGTGCTGTATCGTAGCTAAAGACCAAAAATAAATAATAAAAAAATGAAAATTGGGCCAAGCAGCTATATAATAACAGTCCTTCCTGTGTATTTTGGGATCTGAGGCTAATTCGACTGGATAATACTATAATACTACACAAAAAAAAAATATATATATATATATATATATATATATTTAAAAAAGACAAAAAAAAAAAAGAAAGAAAAAAAAAGAGCCGCCAAAGCAATAGAAAAGGAAAAAGAGGGAGGGAAAAAAAGATACAGAGAAAAAAAAAGAGAAAGAGAGATAAAGAGCAAACCACACAGGGGAATAGGAGATGAATCCAGGTCTTAGGGGTGTTCCAGCAAAGTAAAATAAGGTTGAACCTCAATAGGATCAACATCCAGGGCAAAACGGCAATAAAAGTAGAAATGTGACAGAGAAAATGATCTGTAATTAGGACAAACAGCACTAAAAGCAAGTTCAAAGATAATTGTTTTTCGGAGGGGCGTGTGCCGCGCTCGACGGAGAGGAATCCCAGGGTGGCCAGTTTAAAGAGAGAGAGAGAGAGAGAGAGAGAGAGAATGAAAGAAAGAGAGAGAGAGATGAAGCAATGAAAAGCAATGAAGGAAAAAAAATGATATGCTAAGGCTTTTGTCACAAAAAAACTATAACTACTGTAAGAAACTAAAAAATAAGAAACACACCATACTAAACCCTATGTTTTTAATACTGCAATAAATATAGCATAAAAGTATTTCCAATATTGTGCAGCACCAGTACTTATAATCCATAATACATAAGACAATCAACTTATTTAAGAAAGAAAAAAATGGGATGGACTTTTCCTCAACAATTGTGGAAAACCTGCCAGACAACCCAAACTGCATCCATCAGACAACAAACATCATTTAAAGCTTTCATTTCTGAGGCTGGAAACTCTGATGACTTGATGAATTACTTATCCTGTGCAACAGAGAAAATTCTCGCTCTTCCTTTCCTGGGGAGGCCCTGATTAGTGCCAGTTTCATCCTCCCAATGTTTTTGATGGTCTTTGTGATGACTGCACTTGACGATACTTTCGAAGTTCTTAAAAAACTACTTCACTGAAGTCATTTTTTTCATTACTTTTCTTAAGTTGAGTAGTTCTGGCCATAATATGGATTAGACATTACTCAAATAGGGATATTCAGAGAGAGAGAGAGAGAGAGAGAGAGAGAGAGAGAGATGAAGCAATGAAAAGCAATAATAAAAAAAAAATGATACAAAGGCTTTTGTCAAAAAAAAAACTGTAAGAAAAGAAAAGAAAAAAAAACATACTTAGGGAAAAAAGAGTTAAAGAGAGAGAGAGAGAGAGAGAGAGAGAGAGGGGGGGTGAGATGAACTCTATCAAGAGAAAAGTACAGTACACTACAAAGCCATCTCACGTACATTACACACTACAGCCCTGAAGTTTATTATTATATTTTTTTTTTACTTTTATGACTAAAATCATTAAAACTATGAATAAAAAAGCATTTGCAATTACTTATTAAACAAAAAAGTGTTAAATAAACCAGAATATGTTTTATGAATCATGTTTTATCCATGCTTTATTTGTATTTTATTCTTTTATTTCCAATTTTACTGTTACACGTTTTTATAATTCAACTTATTTTTGTATTTTCTAATCTGTAAAACACTTTGAATGAGCATTGTGTGTGAAAGGTGCTATATAAATAACTTGCCTTGCCTTGCCTTAAATATTATTATGTTGTACAGGGTTAAGCTGAATTGTGGCCCAATGCAACAACAGGTTTTATCATCTGATTTCTGTAGAAGGTCAAAGTTCAAACTGGTATTTTCGCTTTCTTTAGCAGTTTTTCTGAGTGGCTGACGGCTGCAGTTGAAGCATGACTGAGAAACAAACAAACGAAATAATGAAATCCTGCAAAAACATTTCCATTCTATTCTCATCTCCACCTGTCTGACTAAATATGATTTTTTTTGTTTCCACCCCTCTCCCCCCCAACTATCCACCCCCCTCTCTTCTTTCCCCTCTGTGTTAAGGAGGATGAAGTCACTGTTGGCATGTGTGAAACATAAGCATAATTGTGTTTGAACGGACTCAGGCGAGGCCTAAAAATACACACAATAGCGGAGAGATGAGCAGAGACAAAACCGGAGCGTGTGAGCGCTTGTCCGTCAGCGGCGTGTGTACTCTCCACTTTTCCTCGCCGAGCCAATAACAGAGGAATAAACGGATATATGAGTTAAACCCCATTGTCTTCAGAAATCTCCCACTATATTTAGAGCTTTTTTGTTTTAAGATGTGCTGCGTTGCTTTACTAAGACGAGCCAGCAGATCTGATGCTGCTGGGTTTGAGGTCGCGAGTGTGTGTGTGTGTGTGTGTGTCTTCCTGAGCATGTATAAAAAAAAGAAAAAACTGCTTAGAAAAAGCTGCTGCTCAAAAAAAATCCGAACGTTTACATTACTAGTGCTTGTTTCATCAGAAATGTACATCAGTAGTGCTACTCAAGTCATGTATTGAACTTCTACTGTAGGCTAAGATTAAGCTAAGATCATCCTAGACCTGTGTAGCTTTGTATCTTTCAGCTGGAAAACTGCTGGTTGTGTGGAGAGGTAGTAAACCGATACTGAGTATAATTTACCTTAGTAGTGCTACTCTAATCAGAAATATACCTCAGTAGTGCTACTCAAGTCACGTATTGAACTATTACTGTAGGCTAAGATTAAGCTAAGATCATCCTAGCCCTGTGCAGCTTGTAATTTTCAGCTGGAAAACTGCTGGTTGTGTGGAGAGGTAGTAAACTGATGATAACTGAGGATAATTTACGTTAGTAGTGCTACTCTAATTGAAGAATGTACCTCAGTAGTGCTACTCAAGTGATGTATTAAACTACTACTCTAAGCTAAGCTTATCATACTAGCCCTGTACAGCTTGTATCTTTTAGCAGGAAAACTGTCGGTTTGTGAAGAGTAAGTAAACCGACAATGAATTTAATTTAACCTAGTAGTGCTACTTTAATTGGAAATATACCTGAGTAGTGCTACTCAAGCCACGTGCTAGCTCAGCTAAGATTATTATCCTAGTCCTGTACAGCTTGCATCTTTCAGTTGGGAAAACTGCCAGTTTGTGACATTTTTGAGGTAGTAAACCAATACTGAGTATAATTTACCTTAGTAGTGCTGTTCTAATCGAAAATGTACCTCAGTAATGCTACTCAGTGCTAGTCACGTGTTGAACAAATGCTAGCTAAGATTATCTACTGTAAACTAAGATTATCATCCTAGCCCTGTACAGCTCATGTATGTTAACTTGAAAACAGACATTTTGTGACATTTTTGAGGTAGTAAACCGATACTGAGTATAATTAACCTTAATAGTGCTATTCTAATCAGAGATATACCTCAGCAGTGCACCTTAAGTCACATATCAGTGAAATTTAAAACTCTCAAACAGATTGGGTTAACAAACAAACACTACATCTAAGTTATCTCAGCTATAATTACTATGCTAGTCCTGAACAGCTAATCTATTTCTTAACTGGGGAACTTAAGTGACATTTGTGACATTTTTTTATAGGTAATAAACTGATAAGAACTGTATAAAATAAGAAAAAGAAGCTACTGCTTAAAAAAATCCTAATGTTAGAGGAATCACTGTGATATTATATAAAAAAACATAAATAAGTCATTGCTTGGTATAAATGATCTGGTGCTTAAATCAGTGTAGGAAGATCTACAATACATATAAAATCAAATAGTTTTTTTTATAATATATTTTAATATATATATATATATAGCTTTTTGGTCCTTTACTTACACTAAGCATACTGTATGAATTAATATATTAATAAACAGATTTATTCATCTGATTTGGGTTAAACTCATAGAATTTCCCCACTATATTTAGCTCTTAAAAAAAAGAAAAAAAAAAGAGAAAGGTGTGGTGTGTTGTTTACTAAGACATGCAAGAAAAAAAAAAAGCTGATGCTACTGGGTTTGAGGTCATGAGTGTTTGTCTGTAAGTGTGTGCAAAAGTGTGTGTGTGTGTGTGTCTTCCTGAGCATGTATAAGAGAACAAAAAAGGAAAGAAGAAAGAAAGAAAAAAAAAACGAAAGCAGAAAAGCAGTTCAGCCGTGCAATTTCTGCAATTAAAAAAGACACAAAAAATAATTATTCCGCAGCACACTCGGGCGACATATCCCGAATCGACGATGCACAGATCACGTGTTTAATAAAAAGGTTAATCAGTTGTTAATCAGAGGATTAATAACTTGATATTTTCTTTACAAAACCATTAATATTATGCCATAAATAATTAATGGTGATGGGAGTATTTTTTTTCTCTTTATTTTAAGGTGGGGTGGGAGTTGAAGGGGGGGTTTAGAGCGAAGCAGCCGCTAGAACGAGCAATACACGGCCTAATGTGCATTAATCATGCTTTGTTAAAGTCAAATAAATTCACTCATGTTTATTAATACAACCTCAGAGACAACAATACTCTTTACATTATTTAGAAAGTTATTAATAAAGTATTTATCAGCGCCGCCACCAAAGGCCAGGCGAGGTTGCGGGCGGCCTAATGCGGTCCGGCGTCGCAGGCCTTCGGGCCAGAGCTTCATTAACATTCCAGACCAAAAAAAAAAAAAAAAAGAGTCTGAAATGCTCTGTGGAGGAGTGTGTATATTTATCTGTGTGTGTTTATAAAGATATACACTGATCTAGCATAAGATTATGACCACCTCCCTGTTTCTGCACCAGTTATATGAGTGGATCAGACAGTGTAGCAGTGCTGCTTGAGTTCTTAAACATCTCAGTTTCTCTAGACTGAGAATAGTCCATCCACTAGTGTCGTTTTAAAGGCATTTTGGGGCGTCAAAAAAGCAAAATATATCACTTACTTTATCTAGTTTTTTCAAGTTAATATAATATATAACAGTGTTTAGCCAATTTATCAACCTGTAACCTAGTTAAAATAAAAAGAACATTACCCATATACAGCTCTGAGAAACCTTATGAATTAAAAATGATGCGTTTCTTTTCTTCGATTTTACCACATTAAAAACCTCTGGAATATAATCAAGATGAAGACCGATAATCAAAAGCCATCAAACCACCAAACTGAACTGCTTGAATTTTTGCACCAGGAGTAAAGCAGCATAAAGTTATCCAAAAGCAGTGTGTAAGACTGGTGGAGGAGAACATGATGCCAAGATGCAAGAAAAAAACTCTGATTAAAATCAAACCAGGGTTATTTCACCAAATATTGATTTCTGAACTATTAAAACTAATTTATGAATATAAATTTGTTTTACGTGCATCTTTTTTGTTATCTCAGCCATTTCTCATGTTCTTCAAATAAATGCTTCAAATGACAATATTTTTATTTGGAACTTGGAAGAATTGTTGTCCGTAGTTTATAGAATAAAACAATGTTTTAAAATGGAATTAAATTTTATTTTACTCAAACCTATACTTATAAATAGTGAAATCAGAATGCCCAAATCTGAGTTAGAAACTGAAGTGTTATCAGCATGTTTTATGTTCTCAGAATTTGCTCATTAAAACAGCCAGAACATGTTTTTAAAGCTGCTTTTTACAAGTTTTAACCCTCTACTTACACAAAAAAAAATATGTTGGGTTTAAATCGGGCTCAGGCTCATATTGACAGTTTGGACAAGGTGGATTTTTTTATTTATTTTTTGTCCTGATCTAATAGAGTGGAGGACAGTAAGTGAACACAGTGTTTAGGAACTCCAGCAGCACTGCTGCTGTAACTGAACATTATATTATGCACCACCACCATGATCATGCTAATCAGTGCTAATCACTGCAGTGCTGATGCTAATGATCCACCATCCAAATAATAATAATAATAATAATAATAATAGCTGCTATGTGGAGGTTTTCTATTCTATTCTGTGGGATTCTGAGTATTGAAAAAGTATATACAGATAAACAGATACAGGACTATATATTCTGTATAATTACAAAGTATTAGTACTAAAAGTACTACAACGTTTTCTTGCTTTATGATCAGTGCAGCTAAAAAATAAATGAATAAAAATAGATAAATGCTACAGAAACAAGAAACAAGGAGGTGGTCATAATGTTCCGCTTGATCTGTGTACTATATATATGTGTGTTTCTGCGTGTTTTCTGACTGTGCCGTCAGGACTCACTTCTTCTCGGCCAAAAAGCGAACCTGAGTTTGGGTTCCAGGCAGAGATTTTCTGTCCCTCTCTTAACAAATTACCCTGCCGATTTGCTAATCAAAGCAAAACAAATATTGCTTTTCGTTCGCTCCATTTATTTGAATGAACATACCATGTTCCCAAAATACTCGTTCCCAGTTCAAATGTAATTAAATTGTGCCTTTAGTGAAAACATGCAGTGGTACTCCAATTAGTTCTGTTTTTGTCGTTTGAGGGGGAAAAAAGGAAAAAAAGGAGGGAAAAAATGAAATATTGGACTCAGGCTCGCCCAGGGCTCTGCGGCGTCCCGGAACCATGCGAGGCTTTTATGGTGGGTGGGTTTGGGTGGGTGGGTTTTCTCTTTTTCCGCTGTTATCACGTTTTAGTTTAGTTTTAATCTTAAAGATTAAAGCTATTGATGGAGAGGAAGGGTGCATACACTCACTTTTGAGACAAAAATACATTTCTGTTGACTTGTATTTGAACAATAGTGAAAATGAGTAGTGATCTGCGATGGCACGGATTGAAAAGGAGTGAGAAATATGAGTATTATGGTATATTTGAAGAGCAGTAGAGTAGTAATCGCAGTGGAAGTGCTAAACTACCTTTAAAATGCTGAAAAAAAGGCTGGAAAATGAATTTACTAGGCTTTAACTGTTGTTCTTTGTTCTATATATAAGTGAAGAATTAACTAAAATATATATAAAAGCCATAAAATTATCAATTCCAAAAACCTCAAGTCATTTCGCGCATACTTAAAAATACAAATATACAACAAATATATGATGACACAACGTTAAAATTAAATTTGGGCAAAAAAGGTAAAATGCCAAATACTGAATACATTTTTGCAAGGTTTGAATTATGCTGCCATTAAACAAATTAAAATACCTTAAAGTGTGTATAGCAATTACAAGGCGAAATAATGTATTTACTGAAACTTTCGAAATATACCAGCAGAAAAAAACAACCAAAGTGCAATACATTTACCTCAGAAGTGCTATTCTGATCAGAGATTTAACACAGCAATGCTATTCTAATCTGAGATTTACGTTAACTCAGCAGTTCTATTCAAATTATAGATTTAACTCAGGCAGTGCGATTTTATACAGAGATTTATCTCAGCATTGCTATTCTAATCTGAGATTTACCTCATCAGTGCTATTCTAATCATAGATTTACCTCATCAGTGCTATTCTAACCAGAGATTTACCTCAGCAGTGCTATCCTAAACAGAGATTAACCTCACCAGTGCTATTCTAATCATAGATTTACCTCAGCAGTGCTATTCTAATCATGCATTTACCTCAGCAGTGCTATTCCAATCATAGCTTTACCTCAACATTGATATTCTAATCCGAGATTTTATTAAGCAGTGCTATTCTAATCATAGATTTAACTCAGCAGTGCTATTCTGCTCATAGATTTTACCGCAGCAGTGCCATTCTATTCATACATTTTCCTCAGCAGCGCAATTCAACAGTTCAATTTCAGTGGTTAAACATTTGGTGCATCCATGAAAAAGGTGCAGTAATCAGAAATGTAGTAAGGTCAGGAGTTTGTCAGTACTGGAGGTGCCAAACAATATTGTTAAATGTATTTTTAAATACCTTTTTTATAACTTGTCATAATGTTCTACACTGGTTCTACACCAACAAAAAGGTTGTGCAGTTTTCTAGAACCCTACTTTAAAGTAAAAGTCCAACTAGGAACCTACATTTCGAGACTTACATTTACTTTTCTGGACGTTTAAACTGATTTATTTTATTGTACAGTGGAAATATGAATAAAGAATGATATGAGATACCTATACAAGCTACAATACAAGCTATATAATCATTAATTCTAAAACCTCAAGACACAATAACACTGTTAGGAGACAGAAGGTTATTTCTTATGCAGTATTTCTCTTTTCCGTATTTTATCTCTCTTTGTTCCTCTCCGTTCTGCCTTCATTCCTTTCCCTCCCGCTTTACTATTCACTGTAGACTTCACAAAGAAATTAAATTGCATTAGCAAGTCTCGTAACGCAGCACTTAAGAAGCCATCACCGAATTGACTAACTAAATTGCATATTTTCAGTCAAACCTGGGTTGCGCTTTTATTGAATAAGCGAATGGATTTCTCACAATATGCTATCCATCTACCTGTCGATGTATCCATCCGTACCTTCAACGATCCGGCGCCGGGCCCTATACCTGATATACATATTATGCATGTTTGTGCGACTATAATGGGGATCAATTGAGAGCGAGCAGATGGAAACTCATAAACCTGTGTGTGCCTGTGGCCATTGTTAAATAATTGCTGAATAAAATGTTTGCCCTGACCGCGGTCAGTCTTAGTCTCGCTATCGGGAGGCGGGGGATGGGCGGGTGCGGGCTCCCAGAATGCAACATCTGCAACATCTGGAGTAGCTGTGCTTGAGACTCTTTTATAATCTTGAAAATGATGTTGCTGGGAGACATTTTTAGATTTTTTTTCGAGTCAAGAAAATCCATCAGTGCAAAACAATCTCCAAAGACTGTTTTAAACATGACATTTAAAACACTTAATCTACTTAGAATAAACAATGTTTAGGGCTTCAACACTCAAAAAGGCAAGAAAATACAACAGAAGCAGTGCTATCCTAATCAGAGTTTTTCCTCAGCAGTGCTTTTTATTCTAATCATACTTTTACCTCAGCAGTTCTATTCGAATCAAAGATTTACCTCAACAGTGCTATACTAATCAGATATTTACCTCAGCAGTTCTATTCTAATCAGAGATTTAATCTTGAAAATTATGTTGCTGGGAGACATTTTTGGATTTCATGAAACATAATTCACATATTACAGCTCTAACAATATGGTATTACCTATTAATAAGCTGTTATTTATAACATAGAATGCATTAGAAATGCATTCATAATTCTTTATGTATCAGTTCATCCTGTCCTTATGAAGAGATATACTTAAGAATATGTTATGCATGTCATATGTCTATAAGTATTTGTGAGCTAATATACAAGCTTATGTTTTGTCTTATGAAGAGCATATACTTGTACTTTAGAATATGTTATAGTTAATATACAAGCCTATTAACGTATGTATGTATTATGTATTAACCTATGTATGCTATATTTTGCATTATGCAAATGCATTCATTATGCAACATAAGCGTTGCCTACCATATTTGCAACCATGTTTGCTTATTAAACAATAAATATGGCTTTTATGCACGTTTTTGCAGATTTATTAATATGGTATTACCTATTAACAAGGTATTATCTATGTCATATAGTGCATTATAAATGCATTCATAATGCCTTATAAATTCAAGACTTATTGTAAGTTTAAACTTACCATGTTTGCAACTAGGTTTACTCATTATAAACAAAGATAGGGCTTTAAAACTGGTATTACCTATTAATAAGGTATTGTGTATTCTATGTAATGCATTATAAATGCATTCATAATTCCATAATGATACAGGACTCATAAGAAGACTTATTGCTACTTTTTAAGAAGTTTAAACCCGCAAATCTTTAATTTTCTATTTCCTTTCGCAACGAAAAAAAGGACGTAAAAAGAAAAGTGAGGTTCAGGAGCGCGGCGAGCGACGAAATGTGAAGGAGACGAAGGAGGAGGAAGAAGGAAAAAAAAAAGAGGAAAAAAAAAGAAAGAGAGCGAGGGCTCAATTTTGCCGTTCGGATTTTTAAACACTGATTTCATCATCGGGCCAAAGCGCATAAGTTTAAAACCGAAAATCAAATATTAAAAATGACAGGCGGTATAAGTGCGGTGAGTGAGCCGGGGTCACGGAGGGAGGAGGCGCGGGCGGCTTGTCAGCCACTATCTGTCAGAGTGAATTAGAAACAATCAGGGGCGAGTGAAAGGGAAGGTGATTGTTATTAAGCAGCGGGGCTGCGAGCAAGCTCCCCCAGATGTGGCCATGCATATAAAAGAACAGGAAGCCAGCAGTTTAATTCAGGAAGCGCTGGCGAACATGGCCTGCACAAAGGAGGAAGGAGGGGGCGGGGGGGTGGTGGATCGGTGGGGATGGGGGGCAGGGTAGAAAAAGGCCTTTTGTCGCTAATAAGCTGGAAGTTACTTTGATAACGGGCGAGGGTTAGGCCCGGGAATAAAGGCGATCTTCTTCTCGCTCACGTTTTTTTCCTTCTTCCTCTCTTCCTTTTTTTCTCTCCACCTCCTCAATAAGTAATTCGCACCGGCCCGTCAATATATCTGAACGTATCTGGAGAGGGAAAATAATAGGAGTGGAGAAATCAGGGGTGATATGTAGATAAGTTGACCTTAACATGGGCGGCGGGAAGAGACGACCCGCTCCATATATCAATTACCCGGCTGCTGTCAGAGCCACGCCGGTGATGAGGGATGAAGGGATGGAGTGTAGGGTAGGGAAAGGGGAGGTTTGGGAAGACGATGGTTTGGGACAGATCCTCTTTTTAATCTGCTGTAATTTAAGATTATCTATCACCTTCATCCCTCCATCTACCTGATCTGTCACTCTTTCAGCTGTTCAGAACTCATCTATCTATCTGTTAGAGACTCTGGAGGATGTTCTGGAGGAAGTTCTTTGCAAAAAATCACTCTTTCACATATGGATAAAAAGATCTCAGTAGCTCTATTCTTGCAAGTTTCAGTCCCTTTCAGAGCGAGCCATTTAAGGGCTCTGTCACTTTTATGCAAATAAGCTGCTGCTGCCCCATGTTTATGCTAAGCGTTAACCTTCTGTTAAGTTTAGCTTGTGCTGAATCCTAAAGCACAAACAAGCTGGAAAAATCTTCATCAGGTACAGATTCCTCCTTCAGACAAAGTCTTCTGGCTAATCCTACATCCTGTGTAATGTCAGAGCTTCTTAACTAACTGATCTACACTTTTGCGGGTTGAAGGGTATGAAATGGTACCAGCGTAGTTCTCTATGCAAGTTTCCTTATTGTGGATGGATGGACTTTGCAGAAAAAAAAGAAAGAAAAGTTACTTTCAGATTATGAAGCTCTGTTTCAAAAGACTGTGATTTGGGACTGATCCTTCCACTGTCCCTCTGCTGCTGTCCCTAAACAATGTCTCTCGCCCTTGTCCCTCCCTTTATCTGATATGTCGCTCATACAGCTATCCAGAACTCATCTATTCATCTGTCTGTGAGGGACTCTGGAGGATGTTCATGAAGTTCTATTCTTACCAGCTTCAGTCCCTTTCAGAATGAGATGTTTAAGGGCTTTAAAGTCACTTTTATGCAAATAATCTGTTGCTGGCCACGCCCCATATTTATGCTGAGCATTTACCAGATGTTAGTTAGCAAAACACGATCAAGCTGAAATAGAAACTGAAATAAAAAACCCTCATCTGCTGACTTTCTACGGACAGTAGGTACAGATTCCTCCTTCAGAAAAAGTCTAAAAAGGCTAATCCTGCTGTGTACTCTCTAAGCTTCTCAACCAGCAGACAGAAATGGTGTTTCTTTAACTGATCTACTCTTTTGAGGGTTGAAGGGTAACTCTTTACTCTTAGATTGTGCTGAACGGCAAAACACGAACAAGCTAGTTTGTGCATAACTGTGATAGGAACATCTCCCTCTTCTGTTAAATTGACATGGACAGCAGGTACAGATCCCTCCCTCAGAAAAAGTCTGCTGGTTAATCCTGCTGTGTACTCTCTAAGCTTCTAAACTACTCTTTCGAGGGTTGAAGGGTGAGGGATGGTATTAGCAAAGTTCTATGCACGTTTCCTTATGGTGGATGGATGGATTTTGCAGAAAGAAAAGAAACAAAAGTTAAAATTCTTGAGCTCTGTTTTCGTAATTGGGCAAAACATATGTTTAACACTGAAAATCTTAAAAGTATTAAAAACGACAGGCTGTAGGAGGAGTTGAGCAGGAACAGGATGGCAATTTGGGACAGATCCTCCCACTGTCCCTCTGCTGCTGTCCCTAAACAATGTGTCTCGACCTCATCCCTTTCATTCTCTCTCTCTGTTTCTCTCTCTCTTTCTCTCTGTTGCCCATCCCTCGCTCATCCAGCAGAGCTGCTATCTGTCAGGGACTCCGGAGGCTCCTCAGAGAAGGAGGCAGCCATCACGGTCTCAGATTGTCGTCAGGGGCGACGGAGAGGACGGAGGGGACGCAGGGAGGGGACGTGTACAATATGTTTTTCAAAGGAAGCTCGGGTTTGATTTGAATGATGAGGAGAGACGCTAATCTGCTGGGATATGTCCTCAAAGGCACATCCACTCCGACACTCCAGCAGGAAACTGCACCCATAATAAAGATCTCTACACACTTATACACACACACACATATATATATATATATAAGTGGACATTCAATATTCGCAAAATTTATTATGTATACTGTCAGTGCTTATAATGCAAACTTTGTAAAATTTGTCCAGTTTAACTGGATAAAGTGCAAATGTACAGTATTTGAATACAAATCAATACAGATGAATGAATTATAAGTATTTGATTCTTTTGCAGATCCTATTAATCTACAACTATCTGTATTAGCTGATTTTGACTGCATTTTAAAATACTCAAATAAATATGGTGAAAATGTATTAAAATATTGTAATTTTATATATATTTTTTTGCATATCACTCACCTCTACTCATAAATACACCACACTATAACTACTGGATAAATAATAATTTACTTTGGGCAGGTAAATGAATACTGACTAATGGAAAATACAAAGTAAGATCAGTATTTAGGACAATACAACACAGAGGTTTTCTGTGTTTTAACTGTAAAAGTATTTATAACCTAATTATTAACCATTAACGAACTTCTTTATAAACTATTTATAAACGCTTTAAACAAAATGCTGTCAAATACTTCACTTCAATGTAGTTAATAAACTAAAGCTGGTGTAAAACATGCTATGTGTGTGTGTGTGTGTGTGTGTGTGTGTGTGTGTGTCTCTTGCATGGCATGTGGAGGAGGGTCTCAGGAGAGAACGCATCCTTCCCATCCATTCTTCTGTTCCGTCTACCTGCTCTCAGCCCTGCCTGCTAACTTCAGCTCTGTGTGATGCTGTATCATCATCACCATCGTCATCATCATCACTATTATCACCTTCACATCACCATCATCACCACTATCATCACTTACAAACTCTTTCTCTCTCTGTCTCTTTAAACGGCAGCATGTCTTTGGTTTCTCCTGTTGTCTGTAGTGGAGAGAGAGGAGTGTGGGGTTTTGTGTTTAATAAATATAACTGTTAATAAAAGCCTCTTTACAGATGAAGTCTGTAGCAGGAAGTGAAGAGCTGTAGCTGAGAGCCTCCGCTGTTAAACCTGCCATCGCTAAATATTACCCAGGAGATCTCAGTCTACGTATATATATATATATATATATATATATATATATATATGTATATATATATATATATATATATATATACATATATATATATATAAAATCACAGAGAGAGGTTAGAGAGGAGTGGAATGAGGGAAAGAAAGAGAGAGAGAGAGAGTAAAAGAGACAAAATGCTTGATTTAAAAGTATGAAGAAGAATAGGGAGAGAGAGAGAGAGAAGAGACAAAGCAGGAAAAATGATAAGAAGAAATAAAGAAAGAAAGAAAGAAAGATAGAGGAGAAAGAAAACAATATGGTAAAAGAGACACAGAGAGAGAAAGAGTGCTTGATATAAAAGTGTAGAGAAGAATAGGAAGAGAGAAAACAATGAAAGAAAGAAAGAAAGAAAAGCAAGATGAAGAGATGTGGAAACAAAAAAAAATGATTAAGAAAGATAAAAAGATAGAGGAGCGAGAGAGCAGTATGATGAAAGAGACAGAGAGAGAGATAAAGTAAGAGAGAGAAAGAGAATAAAAGTGAGAGAGGTGGAGAGAGAGAATGACAGAGCAAGAGTAAGAAGTAAGAAATAAATTCGGGGAAAGAAAGAGATTTTTAAAAAGAGGGTGAAAAAAAGAGATAGTGGTGGAGTGAGAAAGAGAATGATAGAGTATGAATGGTACAGAATGGTAAAGCATGACAAAGATGTGAGAAAACGAAAACAAAGAGAGAGAAAGAGAAAGAGAGAGAGAGAGAGAGAGGGGTTGAGAAAGGAAAAGAAAGACACAGTGTAATAAGGGGAGTGGGCAAAAAAGAGGTGGAGAGAAAGAGACGGATAGCAGAAAGGAAAGAAAAATAGTGGCTGTTAAGAGAGGAGGTGAGAGTGAAAGAATGAGTAAACAAGAAAAAGAAATTTAAAAGATTAAAAACAGATAGAGATGACAGAAAAGAGAGCATGAAAAAAGAGAAATAGCAGAAGGAGAGGAAGAGAAAGCAAAAAATGAAGAGCGAGAGGGTGAAAGAGAGAGAGAGAGAGAGAGAGAGAGAGAGAGAGAGAGAGAGAGAGTCCTCCTCTCAGGACGTGTCTTAGATTTCAGTGTGATTAGATAGTGAGGGATAGGGAGATGTTCTGAGGGAGCATTAGTAATTAATCACTGAAGAAGCTGGGATTCCACTCTTACTGTCGTCTCTCTCTCTCTCTCTTTCTCTTTCTCTTTTTAAACACACACACACACACACAAATGAAAACTGTAGGTTCATCCTAAGTCTACGAGTCTACTAGCTTTCCAAAACCCATGAAAAAACAAACACTACAGTAAAATACTAATATAATAAAATAATAAAACCCACAAATCTAGTAAAAAAATAGCCTTTTTTTAACCAGTCTCTTTTTCGGCCAATCGGATCCTTCCTTCCTCTAATGCTAATTATTACCAAACCATAATGAGCTTCAGTCTCCCAGCATTAGCACGTATCATTACTGAAGCAAAAGGCTGACCATAAAAAGAGAATGGCCTTCACTTACTGCTCTCCCACCACCCAGCTGAAACCTCGTGCTGCTTTTATTTATTTATTTATTCTACCTCTCTCTCTCTCTCTCTCTCTCTCTCTCTTACACTCTCTCTCTCTCTCTCTCTCTCTCTCTCTCTCTCTCTCGCTCTCTCTCTCTCTCCCCCTTTTGCACTATGAATAAATTTAGTCCGTCCCGGACATGAAAATGTCAAATACCTAAAATACACCTAGGCTAAATAGCGTATTAATTTTTAATGCTCGCTCATCCTATGCTGCTATTCTCATATCTGCCCCTGTCTGCCAACAGCTGTTGCAGCCTCCCTCTCAGGGAATTTATCATCCATCTAAAAGAGTAAGGGAGTATTGTTCTGCAGATAAGAAAAAAGGGGAAGGGGAGGGGCGGAGGAGGGATGGGCTGGATTTTTATACATATTTTTAAATTTCTTAACAGATTTTTATATTTAAGTATGAATCTTTTTACTGACACTTCTTCTATTTGTCCTGAAAAAGCATGTATTCATCCTGGTTACACATCACTATAACTAACCACCTCAATAGTGTTGAAATGAAAAGAAAGAAGGAAGAAGAGTTCATGTGAAATTGATGTAAAATTATTAATATATGAGCCATCTCCAATGAAAACATTCCTACATTGCATCTTAATTTTTGCTGATTTTAAGTTCATCACATCATTTGAACATAAGAAGCTGTTCCTTTACAATGTGAGTTCGCTTATTATGGTTGGACCAATAGAAAGGCTCTACAATGACTTATTTTTTTTTTTTTTTTTTAGGTTGCTGCTTTAATGATACATTTTTCTTTTATATATTTTTTTATTATTATTTCCCTTTAAGTTTCTTTACGTTATAGAAATAGTACTTTAAATAAAGCATATTTATTTTTTCATCTTTTTTATATATGTTGTATGAACATATATCTCTGGTAACCTTCAAATCAAATGCTTATTACTACTATTTTATTATAAAGACTTATCATTTTTTTTTTTAACCACATGTGCTTATGGTGTTTGGAGCTACAGCAGGGCATAAATCAAGTAGCCGCTCCCATCTCCCATCAGTCTTCTTCTTATGCTGTGCATGTCACTTATAGTCACTTATAGTACCAGTCAAAAATTGGACACACTAAAAACCAGTATTTTTTTTTATAATTTTAAGGTTTTCTGCATTATAGATTAATACTGAGGTCATCCCAATTGTGAAGAAACAAAAATTATGGCAAGAACTTCTCAACGTAAAGAAGCAAAGAAAAAAAATACTTTAAGAAAAAATGAAGGTCAGTCCATCCGAAACATTTCAAGAACTTACTTTGAGTACAATTGCAAAGGCCAACAAAAATGTTCTGATGAAACTGGCACTCATCAGGTCCACTACAACATGATACCTTATGTGTTCTCTCATAGCCTGGATGTCTTCCATATTTATTTACTAATATGTAATAAAAACATAATATTAATAATAATCTGTGCATTTGTATTCCAACAATGTCCCCATCATACATTAAAAACAGAACAGAACAGAACAGAGACGTCCTCAACGTTCTCATATCTTTAAATATATATTATATAAAAGATCTTCACGTTTAAAAAATTCATTGTCGCTGTGACAGAGGATGGAGCGGGGCGAGCGACGGCTCCATCCAGCCCGGAGAGATTAAATAAAGAGGTGATGGCGGCGACGTGGAGGCAGGTGTGTGATTTAGCGGCAGGTTTTATATGTCATTTATACCTTCTTTTTTAGGAGCCATGTGACAGATAAAGATTACAACTGGCCAGCACTGAATGTGCCAGGCTAAATGTACTTAGAGATGTGAGCGAGGGATCAGTCTTCAGGATCAGTTAGCGTTAATCGTGCAGCCGAGGGCTGCTCTGGGGCCTGTGGGGAGGCGGCCGGGGGGCGTGTCTTATCCAGACCTGCTGATCTCCAATCAGGAGCTGTGTTTATTAAGTGTGAGTAAACATACTGTATAATCTGTTGGAGTTCATATTAAGTATGAAGGCTGGTCTTGGATTGACCCCTTATAACTGTGAGGCTTGTGGTGATGAGCGATGACCTCATTTCCAATGCGTTCCTTAGAGAAACACTGATAATTTATTATTTTTTTAATAATAATTTATTTTTAATTTACTAATTCTATCCAATTTTATTCCCAAAACATATTCCCAATTACCAAAACCAATTATTAGGACTCTATATCTATCATATCTATCACTAATAATGCCAGAATACTCAACACTAGAAGAATCAGGATAAGTGCATGCCTCCTCTGATACAATTAGAGGAAATTAGACTCCGCCCCCTTTTTTTTTTTTAAGCGCCACAACTCCAGCTACAATACAATCAGCCAACAGAAGCATGTGCTGACCAACATTACACCATTAAAGCACCATACAGAGGGAGCATAGCCAGTCAGGCTCTCTTGGACTCCGGCTGCTGATGCTGAAGCAAACTGGCGATCCTCTATTCTTCTTCGCATGCATACTCACAAGTTGATGCTGATATATTAACATCTATGAAATGTAGAATATGGAAGAAACATATCAGAGCACCATTTAAAGAAAGCATGGCCAATTGTGCTCTCTCAGACTCCGGCTGCTGATGCAGAAGCAGCATGATCCGGAATTCGAACGAGCAATCCTCAATGCTATTTTGTTTTGATATATTTTTACATATATATATATATATATATATATATATATATATATATATATATATATATATATATATATATATATATAGTGGTTGATGTTAATACATTAACATTTATTAAATGTAGAATTTGGAAGAGCACCGCCCAAAAACAGCATGGCCAACTGTGCTCTCTCAGACTCTGGCTGCTGATGCTGAAGCAGAATGATCCGATATTCGACCCACAAATCCTCAATGCTAATTTGTCACATACAGTATTTTTCACATACACATCAGTTGATGCTGATATATTAACATTTATTAAACGTAAAATTTGGAAGAGCACCACCCAAAGAGAGCATGGCCAACTGTGCTCTCTCAGACTCTGGCTGCTGATGCTGAAGCAGAATGATACAGGATTCGAACAAGCAATTCTCAATGCTATTTTTTACTGATATTTTTCATGTAAACATCAGTCGATGCTGATACATTAACGTTAAAGTTAGTTTGTGGAAGAAACTAAACAGATCGCCATCTATAGTACCACCCAGAGACAGCACAGCCAACTGTGATCTCTCAGACTCCGACTGCTGATGCTGAAGCAGAGTGATGCGGAATTCGAACTGGCAATCGTCAATGGTACTTTTTAATTAATATTATTCACATATACATTTGTTGATTCTGATACATTAACACTTAAATTAATTAAATGTATAACTTGGAATAAATACAACACATCATTCTATTTCAGATTTAGACATAATAAATGACAAATATTTCTAAAGTATCCCATTTTCTCCCCAATTTTTAGGTCTGTGTGTGTGTGTGTGTGTGTGTGTGCGCTTTGTGTTTGCTACCTTTGTGAGGACTTGATTGTCCTATGTCCTCACAAGCATAGTGCTATGTTATTATTTTTTAGCTTGTGGGGACATTTCAACAAAAAAATGTTCTTTGATTAGAAAATATAAAAAAGATTGAAATTATGTACTTTATCAATGGGGTTAGGTTTGGGTTAGATGTTGTATATATATGTAAATTGGATACAGTTAACACGTTATTACAGTTTATTATGAATGGAAGAATGGAATGGAAGGTCCTCACAGGAACAGCAAAACTAACATCTGTGTGTGTGAGTGCGAGTGTGTGAACAGACAGAATGATTGCATTAAAGGGTTAAAAATGTACACCCTTTTCTTAGTGGAACTTGAACACACACACACTTACACACACTTACACACACAAACACACACACACACACACACACACTTGCTCCGGGTTCATCCGAGTTCCCTACCTGATCACTCTAACTGCATACTGGGCCGGGGCCGGTCAGGATGAAGAGAGTGCGGCTCCCCCCGCCACCACCGGGTACGTCCCGCCCGCCGCCGCGAGATCACCAGAGGGATGTCTTCACTCTGCCAGAGAGAGAGAGAGAGAGAGCGAGAGAGAGAGAGAGCAGTGTCAGGCCAAATGTAACAAATTCACTGAATCACGGCGGTGCCGCAGAGGTCAAGGAAAAGCAGGCGAAAAAGGTTAAAGATGAAATCAAAGCCGTGCCTCAGAGCGGCGCTGAAAATCTATCCCGGCACAGGCAAGGCCACCGCTGCCGCGCGCCGCAGACACCCGGCTAAATACTGCCGCCACTCTGGGATCTTTCATTTTCAGCCGATCAATAAGAGCTTATATTTATCAGGATTCCAAGCAGCTGCCACATCTGACAACCTCCACTTCATTTTCTCACTCCTCCCTCTCTCTCTCTTTACCTCTCTCTCTCTGTCTCTCTCTCTTTCTCTCACCTCCTTTTCTCCTTCTTTACTCTTTCACTGTCTTCCTCTAAATCTCTTTCTCTCTCTCTCTCTCTATTTCTCTCTTATCTCACTTTGTCTCTTCTATACTCTTATATATACCTCGGCCATTTTTTCCTATTGGTTCAACTCTTTACCTCCTTTACTCTTCCACCGTATCTACCCTCCTCTTTCTCCTCCTTGTTCATCTGAATCCCTTTCTCTTTCTTCTTTACTCTTTACTCACAGTCTCTACCCTCCTATTTTTCCTTTTTATTTCTCTAAATCTCTTTCACTCTCCATCTTTTTTCTCTCTTATCTCACTTTGTCTCTTTTATATTATTCTGTATACCTCACTCTTTATTTGTCCAATTCTTTACCTCCTTTTCTCTTCCTTTACTCCTTTTCCACCGTGTCTAGCCTCATCTCTCTCATCCTTGTTCCTCTGAATCCCTTTCTATTTCTCTCTATTTCTCTCTCTTTCTTCTTTACTCTTTTACTGTTTCTTCCCTCCTCTTTTTCCTTTTTGTTTCTCTAAACCTCTTTCTCTCTCCCTCTTTCTCTCTTATCTCACTTTATCTCTTCTATACTCTTATATAAACCTCACTCTTTCTTTCCTATTTGTCCAACTCTTTACCTCCTTTTCTCTTCCTTTACTCCTTTTCCACCGCCTCTACCCTCCTCTCTCTCATCCTTGTTCCTCTGAATCCCTTTCTCTTTCTCTCTATTTCTCTCTCTTTCTTCTTTACTCTTTTACTGTCTCTACCCTCCTCTTTTTCCTTCCTGTTTCTCTAAATCTCTTTCTTTCTCCATCTTTTTTCTCTCTTATCTCACTTTGTCTCTTCTATATTATTCTGTATACCTCACTCTTTACTTGTCCAACTCTTTACCTCCTTTCCTCTTCCTTTACTCCTTTTCCACCATGTCTACCCTCCTCTTTCTCCTTCTTGTTCATCTGAATCCCTTTCTCTTTCTTTCTTTCTTTCTTTCTTTCTTTCTTTCTTTCTTTCTTTCTTCTTTACTCTTTACTCACTGTATCTACCCTCCTCTTTTTCCTTCCTGTTTCTCTAAATCCCTTTCTTTCTCTCTCCTTCTCTTACCTCATTGTCTCTATCCTCCCTTTTCTCTACCTCCTTTTGCCTCATACCTCTTTTCTCTTTCTTTACTGTTTTACTACCCTCTCTACCCTCCTATTTCTCCTCCTCGTTCCTCTAAATCTCTTTCTCTCTCCCTCTTTCTCTCTTTCCTCACTTTGCCTTTTCTATACTCTTCTATATACCTCACTCTTTTTTTCCTATTTGTCCAACTCTTTGTCCATTTCTCTTTTTCCCTCCATTCTTCTCTCTGTCTTTCTATCTAAACCCCTCCCTCATTCGATCTCTCTACCCACTTTTCTCTTTCACAAACACTCTCACGTTCACCTCTTTCATTTGTCCTCCATTTCTCCATATTTTTATTGCCTCTATCCTCCGTTTCTGTGTTTCTTTCTCATGTTCATCTCTTTCATTTCTACTCCATCTATTGGTCCAACTCTTCACCATTCTACCTCTCTTTTTCTCTCTACTTTTTCTCTACTTTGTCTCTTTTTCTCTTTTCTCTCTTTCGTACTCTTTCCTTTCTAACCCACTCTCCATCTCTTTATCTTTCATTTCCTTATTTTATTTACCCTCCAATTCTCCTATTTGTCTTACTCTACACTTCTTCTATCACCTTTCTTTTCCTCCCTTTTTCTTTCTTTTATTCTTTATCTTTATTGACCTCACTCACTCTCATCTCCTATTTGTCCAAACCTTAACCTCTCGGTCTCTTTCTTTCTTCCCCTTTCTGTTAGTCCATTATCTCCCTCATCCCTTTCTATCTCTCTCTCTCTCTCTCTCTCTCTCTCTCTCTCATATCTCTCTCTCTCTCTCTCATTGGCCTGCTACTAAACCAGGACGCGACGGCTGCAGAAGAGAGAAGAAAGCAGGCCTTTGGTCTGATTTTTGCAGAGCATGCTTTTGCTGCCATCTTGGCCCCCCACCCACCCCCTCAGCAGCCCCCACCCACCCAAATACTGGGTTAAAGAAGCATGCATTTTGTCATTAGCCCATTGGCTCGGGCCCCGTGCTCCCACTGCCTTTGTTCCGTGCCACGCCACTGAAGCCTGCCAGAATAAAAAAGAGAGGAAAAAAAGAAAGAAATGGCACTGTAAAACATGTACACTTTACCACTTTATCCCTCCTGTGAGCGCACGCTTCAAAAATAGAGATGCGTTTTGGAAAGGAAGGAGGGATAGGGGGAGGGCGAGAGAGATGGAGAGAAAGAGAGAAGGCAAAACTCTCCAATTTACAGCATCCAGAGATGCAGAAGATTTGCTGAGAGGGGTGGAGGAGGCCGAGTTAAAATAGCTCAATCTCTAATCATCTGTACGACAATATTTGCTGTGAGGCATTCTAAATAGATTATCGCTGGTCCATCTGTGTCATCATTGATTTATAAGGCATTAAGCTGCTTTCCAAAGGCAGGCCTCTCCTTTCGCTCTGCTCGAGTAGGAGGAGGCTTGTTCAGAATCAGGGCCAGTGGCAGCTGAACAAGCCCAGAAGCCTGTCTGCTCGGAGAGAGGAGCGCGACTGCTCTGAGTGCGAGAGCGCTGCGGACGAGAGGAAACAAAAATAGGACAGCGCTATGAGTCGGGTTTGGAGTCGGCACACGGAAAAAAAAAAAAAAAAACACATACAGTACATACATAAATACATCAATTAAAACATTCACATACTGAGATTAATCATAATTTTATATTCTAAAGACTTACATCTTGATCTAACAAATAATCTGATTAATCAAAAGCAATATTTTGTGATTAATAATGATGACGTTGAACTAAAAAAATAATCGTATTAATTGAATCACCATTTTGTGATTATTCACGATTAATTAAGCACTTACAATATGTGCTTGATAGATTAAATGTCGATTTTTAAAAAAAGAATCAGATTAAACAAAGCAACATTACAGTATGTTCTAGTAGACTAAATGACGATTAAAAAAAATCAGATTAATCAAAGGAACATTTTGCGATTAATCACGATTAATTAATCTTTTTCTTATAAAGACTTACAGTACGTGTTTATTAGATTAAATGTCGATTTAACAAAAAAAAATAAGATTAATCGAAGCAACATTTTGTGATTAATCATGATTAACTAAGCACTAACAGCGTGTGCTTGGTAGATTAAATGTCGATTTAAAAAAAATCAGATTAATCGAAGCAACATTTTGTGATTATTATTGTAGCACTTACAGTATGCACTTAGCAGCTTAAATTTGTAGTTAATTTTTATTTTTTAATAATCAGATTAATCGAAGTGACTTTGTGTGATTAATCATGATTAATTGAACTGTTTTCTTTTAAAGAGTTACAGCATGTGCGTAATAACTGAAATGTTGATTAGAAACAACTGATCAAAATCTGATTAATCGAAGCAACATTTTGTGATTTATTAACATTAAGTGTTTTTTTTATACCTAAAACCTACACTATGTGCTTAATAGATTAAATGTCGCTCTAAAAAATAATCATATTAATTGAAGCAACATTTTGTGATTAATCGCGATTAATCAATCATTTTTTCTTTTCTGTTTAATAGTGAATATTTATATGTAACTAAAACCAAAATAAAGCTAATTGTGATTAATCACCCTTTTAACCTTTTAAGACTTAAATAATCTATAAAAATATATAATATACTATTATACCTAAACTATATATATATATATATATATATATATATATATATATATATATATATATATATATATATATTGCTGCACAAAGACATAGGCAGGAGGAACGGAAGTGCCAAAATCACACACACTCTCTCTCTCTCTCTCTCTCTCTCTCTCTCTTTCTTTCTCTCTCTCTCTCTCTCTCTCTCACACGCACGCACACACACACACACACACACGCACACGAACCAAACAAGGAACATCATTAACATATGAATACTATATGCAAATGGTTTGAGGAGAGCAGATGTTGGTGCATTTAATTGACCTATATGTGAATTGCATCCAAACCTTTTTACACACAGTACACTCAGTGAATGCACGCCCAGCGTGCAGCGCTACTGCTGCCACTGCTGCTGCCACCTCGCACTGCTGCTGCCACGGTCGACCCACGGTGCCACCCAACTGCCATTCTTACCTCAGAAGGTGATAAGAGGAGTTAAAGGAGGTCTATGAATCAAATGAACTAAAATAAAAGCTCTATTGGGATAGGAGTTTTTACGGTGGTTTGAATGCTAGATTACGCTGCTTCGGCATCAGCAGCCGGAGTCAGAGAGAGAGAGCAGATCTGGCCATGCTCTTTCTGGGTGCATAGGTAGCACGATGGTGGTGGTGATCACAGATGAATGTCTGTGTACAATGCTGTAAAAATCTAAATCAAAAAGTATATATATATATATTGTTAAACACGATGGAAAGGGAGTTTTTTGCAGCTTTTCTTAAGTATGGAGGCTCTCGAGGGGACATTTAGTGTTTAATTTTATTGTGAATGAACCAAACAAACCTTAAATTCAGAAGATAAGCAAGCCAAATAACTATTTAGACATTAAATAATTGTGTAGCAAAGCCTTTAGCAATAGCCTGTGTATGTGTTTATGAACATGTAGCTGCTTTTTCTCATTTTTAAAACTAAAAGTATGAAACTCACAATAAAATTGGTTATAAAATTGATTATCTTCCAGTTTTTTTTAAAGGAGAAGGCACTAAATACATTGATTCATTTTGTATGATATATTTTACAGATGCATCACCCCACCTTCACATTTCAAACTAATACAGTCCAAATAGAGCTAAAGAGAAATTAAAATAAAGATATACAGAGAGAGACAGACAGACAGACAGACAGAAAGAGAGAGAGAGACGTTTCAGTTGAGCACAGTATGAGCCGACGACAGCAGCTTGTCATAGCCGCTGCAATGCAATGCCCAAAGACGGCGGCTGTCACCCTGCACCCGCTCACACCCGCCTCACGTCTCTTATGGATGACATCACTGCGTCACAGTGGAAATCGATCACTTAATGGCCTTCGGGGAGCGCGCCTGTCGCTGACAGGTTATGTGCCACAGCCTATGTTGCATCTTCTTTATCCATCTTTATCCAACAACATCTTTGTCTTTCCTTGGTTTCTACACTTCTAAAAATTGGGATTTTCCAAAGAAGAGCAGCCGTAGAACCTCTTAGAACCATCCAATGGTGTTTCTCTAAAATATTATAACCTTTCAATTTACACAAAGTGAAAAAAAAAAAACATAGTGTATCCAACAAATTGATATCAGCACCATGCCTAATGCTAGGTGTGGGAAATAAAGGGTTAAATAAAGAAGCAGTGGAAATATGTTCTTTGGAATGATGGTGCTCCATCCAATACTTTTGGGATTTTACTAATGAAAGATGAGATGGGATGTAGTGTGATCACGAATGCAATCAAATTCTTACAGCAATGATCCAACATCTAGTAGGAAGCCATCCCTAGACAGTAGATGTATCTACTCCAACAAATACACCAAGTACAATAAGCACACAAAGTAGATTAAGTACTCTTAAAACACCAAATACAGTAAAAACCCTAAAAACACCAAGTACCCTAAATACACCAATTACACTAAGTACGCTAAATATACCAAATACTCTCTAGATATACTAAGCATACAAAATGCACAAAACCCTACAAATGCATAAAACCATACACCAAGTACATCACATACACTAAGAATTCTAAGTACACCAAGTACACTACATACCCTAAATACATCACATATACTAAGTACATTAAACACACTAAGTACATTAAACACACTAAGTACATTAAACACACTAAGTACATTAAACACACTAAGTACACTAAATACTTTAAGTACACCAAGAGTACTAGGTTCACTAAGCACTCTATATACCTTATATACGTCAAGTACATTAAGTATGCTAGGTACACTAAGTACTCTAAGTAACCTAAATACACCAATTACTCTAAGTATGCTAAATATACCAAATACTCTCTAGATATACTAAGCATACAAAATGCACAAAACCCTATATACACCAAGTACATCACATACACTAAGGATTCTAAGTACACCTAGTACATTACATACCCTAAATACATCGCATATACTAAGTACACTAAACACACTAAGTACATTGAATACTCTAAGTACACCAAGAGTAATAGGTTCACTAAGCACTCTGTATACCTTATATACTTCAAGCACATTAAGTACACCATGTACTCTAACTGCTTTATACTCATAAGTACACCAAACACACTAAGTACACTAAATAAACAAATACCCTATAAACTTCAAGTATACTAAGTACACCAGGTACACTAAGTATCCTAAGTACCCTAAACAAATTAAATACAATAATTACATCAAACAGACTAAGTACACCTAATACTGTAAATAAATTAAATACACTAAGTACACCAAGTACCATTAGTATACCAAGTACTGTAAATAAATTAAATACACTAAGTACATCAAACAGACTAAGTACACCAAATACTCTAGGTACACCATGTACACTAAGTTTACTAAGTACACCACATACACAAATACCCTATATACATACATTTATTACACATTAAGTACACATGGTACACTAAGTACTCTAAGTACCAAAATACACCAAACCCACTAAATACACCAAACCCACTAAGTACACCAAATACACAAATACCCGATATACTTTAGGAATATTAAGTTCAACAGGTACTCACCAAGTACAAGTACCCTAAATACACCAAACATACTAAGTACACCAAGTACACCAAATGAACAAATACCCCATATATATATATCAAGTACATTAAGTATACTAAGTACATTTAGTACACTAAGTACACCAAATACAAAAATACCCTATATACTTCAAGTACATTAAGTACACCATTTACACTAAGTAATTTAAGTACCCTAAATACACCAAGCACACTAAGTACACAAAAAAAAGAACGTATAAATGTCTATACTTTAAGTACATTACATACACCAGGTACACTAAGTACTCTACATACACTAAGTTCACCAAGCACATTAAATACACCAAATACATTGAAGTCTTATTTAACTCAAAGCCTTGTGGTTGTTTGTATTGCTGATATACGTTACAGTGCACTCTTACATGTTAAGGGTTAACCTGATAACTTGCTGTAATGCTAAGCTAAAGGAAAAGCCATGAGAAAAACGCCAATGCTATTTTAATCTGGCCTCTTTTCTCCCCTGTCGCCTTACGCCTCTCTCTCTCTCTCTCGCTCTCTTTTTTTTTTTTTTTTTCAGCTGGGGAATGTCATTAAATTGTATTAAATAGCCTTTTGTCCACAGGGCAAGGACCACCCGATATATGATAATACATTAATGCCCTGGTGCTCCAGCCACTGAGCTGAAACGCTCGCTTTAAGGCCAGGAGCGCAGAAGCACACACATGGAATTCTATTGTGCATGTGCATGTGTGTGTGTGCGTGTGTGTGTGCCTTCATGCGTGCACGTGTGTGTGCGTGCCTGTGTGTGTGTGTGTGTGTGTCTGGGTTCGTTTGTGCGCAAACAAGAAAGTGTGTGTGTGTGTGTGTGTGTGTATATCTATGTATCTATATATATATATATATATATATATATATATATATATATATATATATGAGAGGCGACGCCGAGAAAGAGAGAGAGAAAGAGAAAGAAAGAGAGGTAGAGCGAAAGAGCGAGAGAGCGCGAGAGCAAAAGAGAGAGAGAGAGAGAGAGAGAGAAAGCGGCTCGCTAACAACTGTGACACATACTAATAGAAACATACCTAATAAATTACAAGCTTTCAGGGTCTGGCAAGCTGACATTTTCTCTGTGAGCGGGACAATTTCATATCTGCGGCGCGGGGAAACCAAATTGCATCACACGGAGATGCCAGCGGATTAGCATAAAAATTAACACTTAAATTTCAGCTTATTGTCAACCCCTCTCCTGCTCCTTCAGCCAGACCAACAATCAATTCCTCTTAGAAATCTGATTAGCTTCCATGATGCTTATTATCCTAGTCATGTCCCCCTCGCCGCCATGCCGGGCTCCCCGACTATTTGTTTAAATAGAATTAAGAAGCTGATAAATCTATAGGTGTCTCTTAGATGCACCACCCCTTCCCCCACCCATACATCCATCCCTCTCTCTCTTTCTCTTTTCCTTTCTCTCTCTCTCACTTACATCAAAGCTCGTCCTTCTCTCTCACTCCTATTCCCTCTATTCCCTCGCTCTCTCTCTTTTTCCTTTTGTCCTAGCCTTCATCAACAGTTGCTGATTAAAAATGCTAATTAATATGCCATAAAGCCTCTAGAAGTAGTTTACATTTAGATGGTTTATTATTTACATATTTATGCACCGTGGCCGGCTAACGCAGTCGTCTTAAATACAATATCATTTAAACTATAACTCAACAGTGCAGCAACAGTGCAGCAACAGCGCAGCAAAAGGACGTGTATAACGTTGTTGTCCAATGAAAAACAAAGCTTAAAATCAACTTTAAAGCAACAGCAGAAGGCAAAAATATAAACGCTAAACTTTGAATGGAATATGAAAAATATGTTTTCCAAGTAACTGAAGACCATTTCCAATGGTCTAATAATCTAAAATCATCTATTTATACAGTGTACAGAGCAGCTACAGGCTAAGTACACCTGGTACACCAAGTACTATAAGTGCACCAATTACATAAATACTCTATACACACAAAGTACATTAAGTACAACATGTACTTTGAACACACTGATTTTAATTTTGACTCCAAAGTTCTCTAAATACACCAAATACACTAAGTACCCTAAGCACACCAAGTACCCTAAAGACAATAAATACACTAAGTACACCAAATACACAAATACTCTGTATGCACAAAGTACATTAAGTACACCGTGTACTTTGAAGACTGATTTTTCTTTTAAAGCCAAAGACAGCAAATTACTCTAAATACACCAAATATACCAAGTACATCAAGTACCATAGGTACACCAATTACACTAGATGCACCAATTACACTAAGTACACCAAATACTCTAGGTACACCAAACACCTTATGTACACCAATTACACTAAGTACACCAAGTACACAAATACCACATATATCCAAAGTACATTAAGTACACCATGTGCTTTAAATACTACTATTTTACTTTTGTACTCTTAAAACATCAAATACACTAAGGAACACCAAATACCCTAAAGACACTAAATACACTGACTACACCAAATACACTAAATACCCTTTATACACAAAATACATTAAGTATACCAAATACAGTGAAGACCCCAAAGACAGCAAAAAGTACCCTAAATACACCAAATACACCAAGTACAGGACCACCTATGTTTTGGGGAACACTTTTCTTTTAAACACAGTTTCTGATCATATATATTTACAGACAGAGATGTCATATGTTGATAACTAATATTCACCATGAAATTATATCCTTTATAGGTGGTTCAGGCCACAAAATCGTTGCCTTTTATTTTTTACCTCTAATCCGCTGTACAAAATTCCTGCTCATGGTATTCCTGTTTATCCTCAAAGTGACAGCGATGGAAGAAACATCACGTTTTCAAAAGCCGTGATGCCGTTCTGGTGGAATATTTGTCAATACGCCTCTATTGAAAACATTGCACAAGTGCGTTAGCGCTTTGGGTGGCTTTCCAGGCACTGCGAGCAGAGTTCCTTTTTGTTTAGACAAATGGTATTTCATCGCATCCAGATGTCTTTAAGCACAGTTCATCCACCATGCGCGCACTCCAAGATATACAAAAAAAATGTATACAAACATTTATTCATAACTGTGCGCCTCCACTCGCACTTAAGGGCTTGTCACGGTTCCCCTGACTCCTGCTACTTCTATGGGTTTGGGGTAGAGAGGAAGGGAAGGAGCGAGTGAGGGAGGGAGGGAGGGAGGGGAGGTAGGGGGGATGAACGTATGCTGAGCGTAACGTTAAACAAAGACGCTGTAACGTGATTAGCGTCCGGGTTCGGTCCTGTGACCGGCTGCCTTGTTTTCTGGCCAGGAAGGGGAGCAGGAGAAGGCCAGGGGTCCTAGCGAGTGCATGCCTGCCTGTGTGGCTCACAAAAGTGGAGGCCGAGCTTCGGTCGAGGTGCCAAATCTGGCTAGCGGCGCTTAAGAAAAACATCACAACGTCATCCAAGTAGACGGAGGAGTTTTGGGTCAACATAACCCGGAATTGTTACAAGGCAGATGAGAGAAGAGCAGATAAAACTTACTGTATGAGGAAAAAGAAGACAAGGGATAAAAAAAGAGGAAAACAGAGAGAAAGAAGGGTTGAGAGACACGCTGAAAAAATGAGCCGGGCATTGAAAGTGCATGTGTGATTCATAGTATAAGTGGATAACAACATACTGTATATGTAGAGTTTCTGCTTTGGTACTTCTTGAGACAGAGAGAGAGACAGACAGACAAAAAATATAGGTCCCAAAGAAAATGTAGGACCAGGTTGGGACTTGAACCCTTGACCCTAGCACTGAGAGACAAACATGCCAACCACTAAGTCACCATGCATGTATGTAACCTATGGTATAAGTGGATAACAACTTATACGTAGAGTTTCTGTGTTTGTACTTATTGAGACAGACAGACAGACAGACAGGCAGGCAGACAGACAGACAAACAGATAGACAGACAGATAGACAAACAGATACTTTTAATCCTTAAGAAAATGTAGGACCAGGTTGGGACTTGAACCCTTGACCCTAGCACTGAGAGACAAAAATGACAGACAGACAGACAGACAGACAGACAGACAGACAGACAGACAGACAGATAGATAGATAGATAGATAGATAGATAGATAGATAGATAGATAGATAGATAGATTGATCCCATAGAAAATGTAGAACCAGGTTGGGACTTGAACCCTTGACCCCAGCACTGAGAGACAGACAGACAGACAGACAGACAGATAGATAGATAGATAGATAGATAGATAGATAGATTTGTACCAAATTATGATTTGAATTCACTTTTGACCTTTTTTGTTGGTTTCTTTTTACCTCATATGTACATACAATAATCCCATCACAACTTTACAGACTGTACTGTTCAGGTCATAACACGGAATAGTTTGACCAGAGGCAGAAGAGGCAGATAAAAGAAGACAGCTTAAAGAAAAGAAAAGGAAAAAAGACAGAAAAAATGAAAGAAACGCGTGAGAGACCTGCAGGGCCTGCACATACTGTATGATCTATGGTATAAGTGGATAACAACATATAAGTAGAGTTCCTGCTATGCAGCAGAATAATCTAAACCAGCAACTCGCCCCCCTCCACTCCACCTGCCTCCCCGCCCGGCACAAATCGTCTCCACTACATCGAACCCGCCACCCACCACCACCAACACCCGCCACCCGACCCTCTATTCTTATGTTAACATGGCTAAAGAGCTAAAGAGGAATGGGCCACCCAGCAGCGAAAACTTAAGCTCGTGCTTACAGAGAAAAATAATAATCCCATACATATCTGCGTCCACACACACACACACACACACACACACACATATACACAAACATGCATATATATATATATATATATATATATATATATATATATATATATATATATATATATACACACATATACAGCTCTGGAAAAAAATAAGAGACCAACAATTTCCTTTAAAGAGTTTCTTTGATTTTTTTTTTTTTACCAAATTGAAAAACTCTGGAACATATAATCAAAAGGAAGATGATGGATGAACACAAGTTATTAAACCAAGCTGGAGTGGCATTAAGTTATCCAAAAGCAGTGTGTAAGACTGGTGGAGGAGAACATGATGCCAAGATGCATGAAAAAAACTGTGATTAAAAACCATTATTCAACCAAATATTTATTTCAGATCTCTTAAAACTTCATGAATATGAGCTTGTTGTTTTTCTCATTTTCTGCAAATAAATGCTCTAAATGACAATATTTTTATTTGAAATTTGGGAGAAATGTTGTCTGTAGTTTATAGAATAAATCAACAATGTTCATTTTACTCAAACATAAACCTATAAATAGCAAAATCAGAGAAACTGATGTGGTAACTTTACTTATTCTACTCAAATCTGTGTATAAGCCTCTGTCACCCATTCCCCAATACCCCCCCCCCCCCCCCTTCCCATCCGTCCCTGTCCCTGCAGGGTTACCCGGCGTATTACTCCACACAGTTTAAGAATAATAAACGCGAGCTTAGCCCAGCTATTTTCTCGAGAAATAGTTGTGCGAATAGTTGTGCGAATGTCGCACAATGGCGGAGGGGTGGTGGGGGGAAGAATTTAAAAAGTCTTTAAATTCTGAGTAAACACTGCTCTCTTTATTGACTGTAAGGCCTTCTTTTTTCACTTCTACACCATTTTTCCGCATTCCCTCTCTCTCTTTCTCTCTTTCCTTTTCTCTCTTTCCTTCTCTCTCTCTCGTTCTCTCTCTTGTTGTTTTGTTTTTTCTCCAAACAATACATCCTCCGTCCTCCCGCACATCTGAGGAACACACCTCTCGCTGCCATTTTATAGGTTAAGCTCCGTAGTACGGAGACTCATATTTTACGCCGCTGGTTTATTTTTATGAGCGGGCGTAATTAACGCTGCGTGTCCTATCTCTCAGCCATCGATGCCAAGGCCTTTATTTAAACAACTTTATTGTGAAATGTTTGCGTTCTCAGCATTCGCCGAGCGTTCGCCGGGGCCACACACAGATTATTATTTCATACTTCTCGGGGACGCTTTGAAACGTTTACGCTTTCGACTGGTTATTGTTTTTGATTACGGCTCTTTGGATGAATCACCCTGAGGGTGGGGAGGTAGAGGGGTGGTGGTGGTGTTGGGTATGGGGTGTGGGGGTGTGGGGGGCTGGAAAACATGTTTACGGAGGGATGGGGCTTTGGGGGGGGTTTAGGGGTTGAGTGTGAACCTGAAGGCCTGGCCCAGGCCAAGTCTCTGCTCACCGCTCGCTCCGTGATTTATGAAGCCGAGATTAAACTATTTATGTCCGAACGGCTTGAGTTGTTTAATTTCTCCGCTTGGGGCCTTCACTTTTCTTTTTTGGCTGTATGTATTTACATTTTTTTATCTTTTTTTTTTATATTCAGTCGGATGGTGGAGGAGGGAAAGGGTGGAGAAGGTGGAGGAGGGGGGTTTGCACGGCTGCACGAGTGCATCTGTTCTCTATATTTACTGTAATGGAACAAGTAGACAAGTGAGAGTGAAGACCTCAGATGCAACGTGTTAATGGACCCCTGATGGTGAACGTTACAGCCTTCAAGAAACAAGGGTTCCGAATAGGCTATTAAAGACTGGAAACAATATATATAAAAGAATATATATATAAATAAATATATAACTGCAGGGTGGAAGTAAAGGCAGGCGGATTTACCATTCGCTAAAACTGTGTACGCTATTATTATACGTTCTACGAGGTGTTGGCCGCTTTTCTTTAGTTTCTCGTTAAAAAAAAAAAAACAAGGCTAAAAGTGAATTACCACGGACACGAGACTCTGAGATGAATCAGATGGGTGAGCAGATGTCCTTTACGATGCTTTCAGGGGTGGAATGGCGCCCCCTAAAAAAAGTGGCTTTTAATGCTATACAGGTATCAGTAGTGGAATAGGCGGGACAGCAGGGAAATACAAAGTATTTAAAAGTATTGGGACACCATTGGAACACCAAAGGTTTATCCTGCTGTTGTTGGAATTTGTTGCTGGATTTACAGTAGATTTTGAAGCATCACTGTGAGGATTTGCTTGCAAGAGCATTAGTAGTAGAACAACTAGTGCAAACCCAAAAATACTGGATGGAGCACCACCATTATTCCACAGAACCAAGTACCAATACTGGGGGCTTCTTTGGTGCCAATACTACTGTTCATTTGGAAGTACTTCTCAACAAGAACCAGACTAGTACATATATGTAAGTAAAAGTATGTAAAGCATCATCTGGGCCATCTCAAAAAAATTTAATATCTTTGAAAAGTTACTTTATTTCAGTAATTCAGTTCAAAATGTGAAACTCATATATTATATAGATGTATTAAACACACAGAGTTATCTATTTTAAGCATTTATTTATTTTATTATTAATGATTATGAAGCTTACAGCCAATGATAAACCCCCCCAAAAAACATTATCTCAGAAAATTAGAATATTCCAATTAGAAAGTCCAATTGGTACTTTCTGCAGTGTGGGCCGTGTGCCAAGTCCTGCTGGAAAATAAAATCCTCATCTCCATAAAAGTTGTTATCAGCAGAGGGAAGCATGGCATGTCATCTGCTGGTGTTGATCCACTGTGTTTCATTATCAAGTCTAAAATCTTACAGCACTTCATGCTTCCCTCTGCCGATGACAACTTTTATGGAGATGCAGATTTCATTTTCCAGCACGATTTGGCACACTGCCCACAGTACTGCCAAAAGTACCAATTGGTATTATATCATATTCTAATTGTCTGAGACAGATATGTGGGTTTTCATTGGCTGGAAGCCACAATCATCAACAATAAAAGAAATAAACGCTTAAAATTGATCACTCTGTGTGTTTAATACATTGGTACCACTTTATAATAAGACTACCTTTATAAAGGGTTTAGAAATGGTTTACAATTAGTTCATTAATGGTTACTAATTAGGTTGTAAATGCCTTAAAAATCATTAGTAATCAGTTATAACACATATGTAGAAAGGGCAAGATTGACCTGTTGTTTGCCAAATAGTGAACCCACAGCCAACTATATTGTTGCCCTTTCTATGTATGTGTTATAACTGATTATTAATTATTTTTAAGGCATTTACGACCTAATTAGTAACCATTAATAAACTAATTGTAAACCATTTATAAACCCTTTATAAAGGTAGTCTTATTTTAAAGTGGTACCAATATATCTATATAATATATGAGTTTTAAATTTTGAACTAAATTACTGAAATAAAGTAGCCCGAAAGCCCTCCTCTTCCCGAGTCTCAGATCGTCCAGCCCGTGGGAATTAGCCCTGGAGAAGCCGTGTCCCGGCCGATAACCTCCGAGGCCGATATCGTAACATCATCTCGCTCCTCTTCAGAAGAGAGCCGTGCTCGGCTGTAGTGTGCAGATGGGACTTCTGAGTCTCAGGCTTGTCATCTTTTGATTAAGAAAAGGAAATGATTTCACTTTAAAGACATCCCCCCGCCCCTCCGTGACCGCGCCAGCCACCCCGCTGCTCCCCGTGTCGCACTCGTTTATCCAGAACGCCATAATCCTTTGTTTCCTCTCTTTTATTTTCTTTTAGAGCGCTCTCAGGGTCACTGCTGGACCGTACCTGTCGCTTACACGATCTCCAACAACCTTTTATTACACTGTAGGGCAGGGGTTCTCAACTGTTTCTGGAAAATTAGAATATTATATTATTATATTAAGACCAATTGGTACTTTTGGTAGCGTGGGAAGTAGTGTGCCAAGTCCTGCTGGAAAATGAAATCCAAATAAAATCTCCATAAAAGTTTTCAGCAGAGGGAGGCACGGCTTCTCTCAGGCTAATTCCCACGGGTTGACCCAAATTTTCTCATGGTCATTATGTTGCGACCCACTTTTATAGAATAAAAAATAGCCCTCAAAAACCAACTTAAACATACAGTACATACATGCAAAGTTAATTTAAAAGCAATAAAAAAAAAAACATTTTTGAGAAGGAACATGACATCTACAATTATAAAAGTTACTACAAATACGGCACAAAATAAATAATGCCACAAAATTTGATTTCTTAGATTTCCCTTCTCTTCATTTAGATTATATTAATATAGTAAGAATAGTAAGAAACTCTCTCTGTCTCTTTTCCCCCAATTTAATAGATGAGAACAAAATTAGACGAGCATTAATTATGTTAATTATGTTAAATCACAAGATAAGAATTGGATTTTTAAGGTTATTTCTATTACAGTGGAAGGGCCAATAATAATGTTAGAAGTCTTGCCCAAGGAGGCTTACTGGTGTAACGCAGCATTCAGTCACCCAGACCAGGAATTGAACCCCAGTCTCCAACATGATGCTGTAGCTTACTGGCAGCTCATTGGGGGTGGTGTTATCCACTGCACCACACCAACCACACATTCAGTGCATCCGTTTTAAGATATTTTTAAAAACTCTCGACTCTCTGGCTAAGTTGCTTAGTAGAAATGGGAACTCCCTTATCGAGGATTCATCCAATAAAAGACACGATATATTTCTAAAAGTTGTGTTTATTTCATTAATTCAGTTCAAAATGTATAGATCATAGAGTGATCTATTTAAATATTTTATTTCTTTTATTGTTGATGATTTTGGATTACAGACAATGAAAACCAAAAATCAGTGTCTCAGAAAATTTGAATATTATATAAGACCAGTTGGTACTTTGGGCAGTGTGGGCAGTGTGCCAAGTCCTGCTGAAAAATGAAATCCGCATCTTCATAAAAGTTCAGCCGTATTCAGCAGAGGGAAGCATGACATGCTGTAAGATTTTGTGGGAAAACAAAACTGCACTGACTTTTTTAGACTAGATAATAAAACACAGTGGATCAACACCAGCAGATGATGGACATGACTCTCCAAACCATCACTGATTGGTGGAAACTTCACACTAGACCTTGAGCAGCTTGAACTGTGTGTCTCTCCTCCCGACTCTGCTCCCTTTATTAACAAATGAAATACACTTTTTAATTTGAAAATTTACTGATGGTCTTAATCATCAACAATAAAAAAAAACCTAAATATATATTTTTTGAGATGCACAAGTATAATGGTAATCTAGAATTAACTAGTCTACACTATCAAAATAATGTCAGAATAAGAAAACATTTTGCTCCTCAACCTTTTCCACCTTTTTCCACCAGTTACCCTCCCATTTCAGCCAAAGCCCACCTAAATCTGCCTCTCCAGACTTAAAGCTTAAAGGAATAAAGGCAGAAAAGCGAGTGAGTTCATCTGTTTTCATACGAAAGCGAGGAAAAGTGCCAGATTGTGATGACGGCGGCGGCGGCGAGGCCCGAGTCTGCACTGGGACCTGACCTCAGCTTAAGTGGAGCACTGTGCCATTTCTCCATGACCTCGGGCTTGTTAAGTGGAGAGATGGGGGGCTTGGGAGAAGGAAAGAGAGGAGGTCTATGGGGGGGCGAGGGTCTACGAAATTGAGACTCAGACATGGCGGCCCTCTATAAAGCTGCGGAGACAGACACAGCCCCGTCTCGCCTGTCACATTAAACTGTCTCTCAAAAACACATCTGTACACATGCCACAAATCACCACTGAGCACAGGAGACAGGGGGGGGGGGGGGGGGGGACTGTAAACGGTTCGAGAGGAGCAGATAAAAAAACGTGCAAAAAAAACTCCCCCCACGCTTGGTGCTGAGAGCCTGGTACTGATACAGGATATTTCTAGAGTCTCGACTCTCTGGATACGTTCCTCACTGCCAAGCTGAACTCCCTCGCCGAGGAACCGTCCAAGAAAGGCCAGGAGATCTTTCTAAACTGTCTCTACAGACCTTACAGATACTGATAAAGTACCTATACCACTCTCCACACGGATAAACAACGGCTGTGTGTGTGCAGCTGCACATCTCTGTCAGCATTGCATGCAACTTAATTAATAAAGTCGCTTAATAATAACACTGATGCACATAAATTAACAGTTTTGCGTAAAATTGAAACTAAACAAGACAAAAGATTTATATATTTTGCAGAATTTCAGCTGATTTTTATCCATTTTGCCACTTTTTTCACCATTGCATGAATATAAATGTATTATTTTTTACAAAATTGTGATTTGATTGTATCAAAAAAGGTCACATTTCAGTATATTTCTCCACACACTAAAATAAGTTTTTTTTTTTTTTTTTTTCAATTTTCTAATAATTATTTTTGTTGGCAAACATTCAGTGCAAATTGCAGTTTTGCAATGCCATTTTCCTTTGTAAAGCAAGGTAAAATATATACTTTAAAGCTATTTCTTTCATACAATAAAGAAAAAGTAGCAAAATTAATGAAAATAAGCAAAAAATATTTCATCAGACACTGAAAGTAGCAACTAAAGTAGCTTAATACTGACGATGCACAGAAACATTTTTGGCCAGAACTGAAACTGAACAAAACCAAAAAAATAATTTTACATAATTCTTTTTTTTTTTTTTTTTTTTTACTGATTTTTATTTATTTTGCCACTTTTTCACTTGTGTGTATTTATTTTATTCAGACAACCTTTTTGGGTTTGCAAATATTCAGTGGAAATTAAAGTTTTGCAATGGATTTTCCACCATAAAGCAAGATAAAATATATATTTAGGCAATTTAATTCATGCAATGATGAAAAATTGGCAAAATGAATTAAATCAGCAACAATTCATACAATAAAAATTGTTAAACCCATTTTACTTTCCAGACAGTAGCAGGGATTAAAACTGCGTTTACTATCAGTAAAACAAGCTGTGTGTGCAGTTGCACGTCTCTGTCAGCAATAGATTAAAGTTTTGCTGACAGATCTGACATAGCTTAAAGTAGCTTAATTACAATGATGCACAAAAATTAACTTTTTTTTTTGACAAAACCGAAACTCAAACTGAAAACAAAACAAAATTTTACTGAATACCAGAAATAACCTAAACTGAACAAAACAGAATTTTAGCTGATTTTCATTAAGTTGGCCACTTTTCAACATTACATACATTAAAAAGCCGAAATGTATATTTTATATTGCTTTACACAATAAAAGCCACTGCAAAACTACAATTTAAAATATTCATTTAACACAAAACATTGTTAAACCCAATCCGTTTAATTGTATTATCAAAAATGTCACTATTCAGTGTATTTCGCCAGACACTGGAAGTTTTTTTTTTTTTTTTTGCCATTTTCAGCCAAATTATTTTGGTTGCCAAATATTCAGTGCTTCCCTGTACAGTTTTAAGTTATTTTTAAAGTCTCTACTCTCTGGATACGTTCCTCACTGCCAAGCTGAACTCCCTCACCGAGGAACCGTCCAAGAAAGGGCAGGAGATCTTTCTAAACTGTCTCTACAGACCTTACAGATACTGATAAAACACCTACTCTCAGCACTGAATCAAAGATCAAAAGAAAAAAATATATAAAAAAGTACTTGGACACAGAGCACGACACATTTCCGAGACCCTGGCGAAGATCTAAATCTCTGAACGCTGCTGTGTGTCCTGTGTGTTGGCGGCGTGTTCGGCGTGTGTGTTATCTGTGGCTGAGCTGCTCGTGTCGGAGCAGAAGTTGAGACCACCCTGGCGGTAGTCTTTAACCTCGGGCCAGGAGAAACAGATCGAAGAGCTCACCTGGCCACTGTCGACTAAGCACATTTTCTCCCCAGCAGTTTAGAGAGTCATTTAAGCACTGTCACATATATTTTATGGAGGGAAAATATGGATTAAAATATATCTGTTTATTCATTTTCTTTATTTTTATTCAAATATCTAAGAGTTTAAAGAGCCACTGAACCCTAAACCATATTTTAGTTTCATTAATAGCTGAAATGTGATCATTTAAAATAATAAAATGTACCAGTGCTGCTTATTTTTTTTTAAAACACTTTTATTACGGTATTTTTCACCCCTCTGCAGCGCCCTCTCTGGTTTAACAGTCCAACCATCTTCAACTCACCGCTATCAAACGGCACAGATCAACCAATCAATCAGCTCTCCCTCCGGCCCCGCCCCTAAACCCATACATCACCCACTGCCCCTCCCAAACTACTCCTCACATTTTTTCAGCCTTTTTCAAATTTGAACTGAGAGTTATGTGTCAAAAATCCAAATCTTTAGGTTGACATTAAGCTCACAGTTCCAATGCAAGTTTAAGAAGACACTGAACTGTTGTTGAATTTAGTTTGGAAATCAATCAAATTGGAAACTTTGGTTGGAAATTAACATTGGATATCTGTCAAAATGGGTTAAATTGGAGTTAAAATCAATCAATGAGGGGAGTTTAGAGACTCTTTAAAATCATCATGATCAAACCTATCATTCATTACAACCAAAATAATAAAATGTTCCACATTCTACTTAATCTGCATGTTTGGTGGTTTTCTTTGGTTATTTTCTCATGAACAACAAAGTGCAAAAATTAATTACCATAAAGGCAAAACACTAATTGCACATTTTATTTTATATTATTACTATTACGATTAATGTTAATAGTAATATCACAATTACTACTGGTTTAGATATTCCTCTAGAATTCATTACTGCACAGTTACCTGAATAATATTTATATTTTATTTTTTTACCTTTTTACCTCTTACATCTGCACATCATACTTTTTTTTCAATTTTTTGTTTAGTTTCTATTTTTCTATTTCTATCTATCTATCTATCTATCTATCTATCTATCTATCTATCTATCTATCTATCTATCTATCTATCTATCTATCTATCTATCTATCTATCTAGCAAGGTCTCATTATATCAATTTGATCAATAGGTTTATGTTTAATATCAATTCCTGAGAATTCTATTCTATTGGCAATGCTTCTGCTTCTACAGGGACTAGAAAAGCTGCGTATATGATATACAAGATGTGCAATTGCACATATGTGTCAGCAGTGGTTGAAACAGGAATATAGGAGCTTAATACTAAAGGTATGCACTGAAATATGTTAACACCATTGTCCAAAACTGAAGCAATACAGAAAAATGCTTTTCTAATTGATTTTGGTTGCCAAATATGGAGTATATTCCTACTTTTAATACATTTAATACGATTATTAGTGCAAACACTGGAGTTTAGGACATGCATGTACTGAAACGAACTAGAATAAATGCTGCCAGACCTGAATGAAAATGCATGAAAAATATATATTTTTTTTGTGGAACCTCACTGTGTTCCACAACTGCTTTGAGTTAGTGATGTCATGGTTGACTAGCCTATCGATCGCACCTGGCTCAACCACATTCTCACCGGTATCATTCAAACCCTCTCAATTTTTAATCACCATCTCCAACACCAGATCCAGCTCTGCTGGATCCCTCAACACACAAATACAAACACATATACACACACATACACACACACACATACAAACATACACATATAACCACATGTGCTGCTTTCTCATATTCACTGTTACATTCACAATAATATGAATATAAGCATCCACAAATCCTAGTTTCGATTCTGACGAAAAAATTAAAACGTTGTCGATATACTCGAGCATCTTCTATCTATACTTTTCTTTTCTTTCCTTACTTTTCCTTTTTTCCTTCATCCGTAAAACATGTTTACACTCCAACCCACACAGATTAACACTGAAATTAGCCTGTTAACATGACGAACATATGAACACGGAGCTAATTAAACGTTCAGAAACTGGGAATGTCGCAGCGTTCATTAAAACACACAAACACACACCCCGACGAGCAGCATAGCGGAGCTTCACCCAGCCCACGCCGTTTCTGTTTGACCTTGCGCTGCCATATTCATTACATCATTAAGTTACCTCTTCATTAACTTTTCATTATTTATGGGGGCTTTTGGGGAGGGGGAGCCTTTATCAAATACTATCTTTTGTTGAGCTCACAATGCAGAGGCAGTCAATGCACCCCCCCTCCCTCCCCCCCTCCCTTCCTCCTTTCCTTCATCACCCTCCACCACCCCACCATCACCCTCCATCCTGTGCCCACCCGACACCATCTCACCGTCTCTCCACCACCACCACCATCATCAGTACAACTACAACCCACTGAAAGCAACCTTAGGCCAGTCTAATAGCTACTTAATAGGAAGTCTAATAGCAAACTCTGTTATTTAAGCACAGTCCAGTGCTGGGCCCTGACTGTTTGAAGGTCAGGGGTGGCACTAATTTACAAACTACATATATATATATTCTAAAGGAGGTGTGGCTTAAACTGGAGTTTTTGACCTTTGTTCCAATATTAATAACTATTTATTTCTTACTAATGTCTTGTGCCATCAAATGCAGTTTATACCAATGTGATGGACACCTATAGGGAATCACAGCACATTTAACCCACTGGTGGGCACTTCTTCATAGGAGCGGCACTTAAATGGTGTAAAGGAAGAACCTTATTAAGTATTTTTCTAATGGAGAGGGCAAATCCGGGGCCTCTGTCTATTTGGGGTGGCATAGAGAGCATGTTATAATAGAACTTTACTACTCAAAAGAAAGAAGGTCACTCAAAAATGAGAAAGATATTTATTATCATATTTTCTTGAACTGGAGGGCATATCATAATTCATTGAAAAAAGAGGTACCTTATCAAGTGCTTGATCACTTTTTGTTGCCACTTTAGGGGGCACTTTAGCAACTCTTTTTCAACCATGGGGCTCCAGGGTGGCGGTTGCCCCCCCATTGCCACCCCCTGCACTTGTCAGTGGTACCGTCAAACCATTTAACCATGCTAGCCAAAATAGACAGGAAATGTGAACTATTTACTTTGTTTTGTGCCATCAAATACAGTCAATCCCAATGTGATGGTCACCAATATGGAATCACAGCACATTTAACCCACTGGTGGGCACTTCTTCAAAAGAGGGGCTTCTAAACAAAGTGTAGGGGAACCTTATTCAGCATCACATCCTCTGCATTTATTTTTTCTCTACTTGAGAAGGCAAATGTTATGCCACTGTCTTGTAGGGGTGGCATAGAAGGCACAATATAATGGTGTTTTCCTACTCGAAAGAAAGAAGAAAGGTCACTCATAAATGGGAAAGAATTTGGAAATATTAAGATATATACTATCACATTTTCTTAAAACAGAGGGCACATCATAATTTATTGGAAGAAGAGGTACCCTTATCACAGCTGCTTTCAAACTGATTGCATCAATCAGTATTAATAATTTAATTTTTTACTTCTTTAACAGTAAATTGAGAAAGTGCTTTCTTTGCCATGTTCAGCCAAATAATTCTGGTTGCCAAATATTCAGTGCACCCCTATAGCATACAGTGGGTGTAGTGCAGTTGTGACCAAAACATAATCACTTAAATACTGCAATACTGTAAAACCTAAAGAGAAAAATTGGACTCTCATATGGATGAATGAATTAAATGTGTAATATAGAAAATAAAACGAAACATTGAGGATGTCTTTTATTCAAGCTTTAAAAAATGAATAAAGAAACATTGACAGCAATTTGTTGCAATTGTCCATCATCATTCGTAAGCTCAAAGCGAAATTGTGCGAAAACAGAAAAAAGAAAAAATTAGGAAAATCAACGGACAATGTCATTTGAGTCACGCAAACATCGCTGACTGTAGATAAACATATTTGTGTGCTCTACCCTTACAAGAGCGCCATTCTGTTCCCAGGGCGTTGCGCGCTAGCTGTCATTAGCGAGCCATCGGCCCCTCCACCGCCACAGATTGCCTTTTTAAAAAAGTCTGGCTGCGGACCATTTCGCATCGTAGGCCAATTATAAATGGCAAATCACAATCATGCCGATTTTTTCCCTCCCCGCAACCCCCCCCCGCCACATACCCACCCCCAACACTCCACTCTGGCCGGGCTCCATGGCATCTCTTGAATAATATGGTGATAGCCCTTTGTGCGACAGCCTGCCCAGGCGTCAGGATATTTTACACATTCATGTGTCGGATGCTGGGCTCAAACGGGCCCAGCGCTTCATACAATGCCGCTGCCGGGCCAAGTGTCTACCCTTTAGCTGGCCTGTGTCGGACCCCTGACTGTTCGCCACATCAGAATGCTAATAAATCGCTTCCTTCCTCCCCCAAAAAACGCCTCAAATTGGCTGGCGTTAATCTGCGAGCGGCCGACAGGTGACGGCAATAAATTCTGGGCAGATCTGCAAAGAGGGAGAAAAAATAGAAAAGGCAAAAATGAGAACGAGGAGTAAAAAATATGATTTGAGATCAATGTGGAAGAAGAATAGGAGACGGGCAGAGGAAGCTATTAAAGTGTATTAGTGAGGGGCATTAGCCTTGACTGATAGGGACCCTGATTGACTTCCAGTATCACACACACACTCTCAAACACTCTCTCATACACACACACACACACACACACAATCTTACAATCTTACCACACCGAAGAAAAAGAAAAAAAAATGAAGAAGAGAGAGAGTGAAAGAGAAAGAAAAAGAGAGATAGAGATAGAGTGTGTGTGTTGTGTGTGTGTAGGGGTTTTTACGAGTGTGCACGTGTGCCTTTCGTCTATGTGTGTGCGCCGTGAGCTCAATCCACACTCCATCCCATGATCATTCGCCAATTACGGCGAGCTAATGCATCCAGAGCCTGGAATCCCACCCCAAAAGCAAGGGGGAGAAGTCTCTAGAGGAACGCTAATAATATAACTTAAAACATGCTGAGAGAGAGCATTATGCGCAAAATGGAAATCAAAAAAGAAAAACACAGTGTAATTTAAACTGGGGCAAGGCTGGAATGGGTTTATCGTATAAATGGTAATCTCTCGCCTTCCCTTTTCTCTCTTTCCCGCTCTCTCCTTCGCTCCTTCCCTCTCTCTAATATCATCATGAAAAGCATACATTAGGAGGGGTCTCAGGCCTGGAAGAAGGGCCTGTGATTGCCAGCGAGAAGAGGGGGAGTGAGGCAGCATGGGGGGCCTGGTAATAGCCCTGTGTAGCGCCGGGTTTCACAGGGCAACACTCGGAGTATAGGGGAGTGTGTTCCACATACAAAGCCTTTAAGTCTCCAGAGGGATCTATAGAGTGTATAGAGTGTATTACACACACCTCGCACCTGAGTTACTTACAGTGACCCACGGCCTTGTCTACACACACAGCGACGCAAACGGTTATTTTATATAGCGTATACAGTAAAGCATGTGGTCAGCATGTGTACAGTAGGTTCTATTTGCTATGTGTGTATGTGTGCATGTGTGTGTTTGAATGGTTGAGTCACATTATTTTGAGAAATTCACATTTCACATATTTTGAGCAAATCTTGAACAGCATACACTGTAAACTCATAATTTGTTAAATATTACTCAACTATGACACAACTTTGAGTTAGCTGAACATTTGTGGGAACATATACATATAAAAGGATATCTTTAAACTTATATATTATAACTAACTGCCAACTGTGTTGTAGAGTGAACAATACTATACAATACTGTTCACTCTAAAGCTAATTTGTGTGAATTAACGATTTTGAGAAAAGGCTACTAATGTAAGCTTGTTTTGTCAACTTGCATCCTGCAAAGAGTCCATTATGCGACACTTGTAAATGAAACTGTAAAAAAAACAGCTTCTTTTAAGTCAAAAATGCTCTGTATATTAATATTAATCTACACAGAGTAAAGCACTTCCGTTTATTTACAGTAAGCTTAAATTTGCAGATTTCCACTAAGGCTAGTCATGGTTAGTGGCTAATGCTAATACTGCTCCAGTCTCGAGTCTCAATGCTGGAGGACTAAACTGAAACTCTTGTATAATGCTGTGCTTTACTGCTCCCTAATACCTGACTGGTAATTTTTTTTAGGAAAATTAAAGGATTTTAAGTGCACCTTATAGTGCAAAAAACAGGGTACCTGATCTCCATGTTTTTTTACTTACTATCCAAGTCCCTGGAGGAATCCCATACAGACACAAGCACAGAAACTCCACCCATACAGGGCCTTGAACCCATTTTTGTCAGTAAAGGCACACATGTTCATACAAGTCACTGTGAACCCTCTGTTTTACTAATATTGTTATTATTTATTGTTTATTTACTTATGTGCCATATTCTTCCTTATCTTAGCCCTTCAGAACTTAAGCGAGTAAATGTCAAACATCACTCGGCTCTGCTCTCCATAAATAAGAACCGCAACAGTCCTCCAACATTCGGGTAAAGACACGTATCAGTGCGCGAATGAATAAAGACGCTGTGTTCGGATAACGCGGCGAAAGGAAAACCCTCTTTATCTGAAAGTTAGAAAAATGAGCCTGAAGCCGAATCAAGGCCGCTGACATTATTCAGCCGGCACTCAGGAGAGGCAAACTGAGAGAAGTGACACGTAACCTGTTTATCAGCGCCGAGGCTCCAGCGCAAGAATAATGCGCAACATTTCCAGTCAAAAGGCAAAATGCTTTGAAATGAGAACTGGCAAGAAATCCTGCCATGCACTTACACACAAACACACGCACTTCTAAAGACATACACTGACACACACACACACACTCAACAACTGGGATCTTCCGAGTGCGCCTGACGTTATGCTGTAGGACTCGTGTTTTCCGAGCAGCTGCCTCGCTGACGAGAGGTGTGCTGATATATTCTAATCACTTTGTGTAGCCTGGATGATCATCGTATCCAATGGGCTGTGCCGCGGTCTGCTGTCTTAACGTCGAGTTTGCTTGGCGGAACAGAACATTACTGTCCTTTTTCACCCGCCTTTTGTTCCTTCTGCCTTTTTTCCCCTTCTTCTTCTTCTTCTTCTTCTTCTTCTTCCCCACTAAGCTGCATCATTATCGTTTCTTTATTGTATCTCATCTGTTTTGGCTAGTTGCTGTTGTTGTGTTTGCTGTTTTTATTCTTATTTTCGTATTTTATTACGTGAAGCAGAATTAGAATTTTTAACTTAGTAATCCTATGTCTTTTTTATTTTATATCCAACTTTGATCCCATTTTTTTTATCCTAATTTTCTAATCCAGCTACCCAACACACCCTATCACTGCTGATGCCCCAAAACAAACAGGGTTAAGACCAGCACATGCCTCCTCCGACACATGTAGTCAAACTCCAAGTCAAACTCCAACTCTTTTCCAACTGCTGCTGATGCTGATGGAGGAAAGCACAGCGACTGGGTTCCGATACATCAGCTCACAGACGCAGCCTTGTGCTGATCCACCTCACCCTAGGAGTGATGAGAGGAACGAGCACCATCTACTGTATACTCCCAGAGTGAGCAAGGCCAATTGTGCTCTCTCAGGGCTCCGGCAGCTGATGGCAAGCAGCATGACTGAGATTTGAACCAGCGAACTCCAGAGTACTTAGTATTAATATTTCAATATTGGAATTTCAACAGGCAATTTGATATATTTAGGCCTGAAGCTCCAAAAAATAAACTTTTTTATTGCTAATATTCTTAGGGCTTCTTAAGTGATTCCACACAAGCTATGTGACTCGATACGTTTCAAATTGGACGTTTACCATGGTTCACTATTGAAATGGCCATTTCAAAGTCCTGCCGCTCTACATTACGGCTTGGTTGATTCCATCACCAACAGCTCTAACAGCTCTTCCACAGACCGAATCCAGAGTGACTTGACATTATTGCACCCAGCCTTAGTGCTGGAGAAACTTGAATACCTAAAACTCACACTTATTACACTGTACTTCAGTGGAGTGGCTTTACTGCTCCTTAATACCTGACTGGTAAAATTCATACATCAGGTACACTATCAATTTCTTTTTTAAATGCTCCTTATAGTCCCAAAAAATATGATCTTACTTACTGTCTAACTATATTCCACTATATTCCAGTACATCTCCAAGGATTACACCTTGCTATCCTCCTCCTTCTCTCTCTTTCTACCTCTCTACCGCTCTCTCTCTCCTTCTCGATGTTTCCAGCTCAGTCACATCGCGAGACATAATCCAAGGGAATATTGGAGAGTTGTGGTGGAGTTCAGATTGGATCTGTGTAAACGCTGACAGACTACATCATCCGGCAGGGCCGCTAAGCCCCTGTGAAATAGTTGTGTCTGCCGTGCGGCATTACTGTCACACTCTCAGGCATGTCCCCCCTCCCCTACAAGCCGGCGCTGCCTTCAGGGAATCCGCCCAGGTCCACAGGCTGGAGCTTAACACCACTACAGACTACACTACACTATACACACACTCTCTATACACACACACACATTTTACCACTGAGGTACTCGACTGCACTTTAGAGTACCAGTCAACGTAGAGAAGGAACGAAGAAAAAAGAGAGAGAAAGAGAGAGAGAGAGAGAGAGAGAGAGAGAGAGAGGAAAAAGGAAAAGTGTGGGCAGCTGCAGTGGATGAAAAATAGGTGGGTTAATAGGTGAAAATATGGAGGATAAAAATAATGGTGGGAAAAGAATAATGGAGAGGAGGAGAGAGCTTGGGGAAAAGACGAGAGAAAAAAAAAAGTA